>NC_141024.2:25110000-25302500 GCF_052040795.2 Danio rerio | reverse complement strand
TTTCCTCATGGGATCAGGTTGGCCTGTTACACTGCCCATGCCTTTTTTCACATCTGTATCTAGTGTTTTTGGGGGTGTTTCTTTTTTAAAATCTAGAATGCTGTCTGACAAATAAATCTAATTCTTGCAACACAAAGCAAGGCAATGCAAGTTTATTTATATAGTGCATTTAAGACACAATTGTAATTAAAAGTGCTTCACATAAACAAGAATAAAAGAAGCATATAGCCATTATTATTATTATTATTATTATTATTATTATTATTATTATTATTATTATTTAAATGTATGTTTATTAACATTTAAACCTAAACTTTAAGTAAGAATTTCCTTAATCACAAATAAGTAATCTGTTGTATATACAGTATCACAATGTTCATTCGGTAAGTGGTCAGTGGTCGCTAGTTCGAACCCCGGCTGGGCCAGTTAGTGTTTCTCTGTAGAGTTTGCATGTTTTCCCTGTGTTTGAGTGGGTTTCCACCAGAGTCTAAAGACATGCAGTATAGGTGAATTGCATAAAATTGGCCCTAGTTTATGTATGTAAATGTGAGAGTGCTGGAAGAGCATCCGCTGTGTAAAGCATATGCTGGAAAAATTGGCGGTTCATTCCACCATGGGGGCGACCCCTGATGAATAAAAGGGACTAAGCTGAAGGAAAATGAATGAATGAATAAGGCCAATATAAACTTTAAGACTGATTGATAAAATGCACAATACATACATTTCTGTATGACAATTTTAGACAAATATCCAATTATTCTTATGTTATATGATTCTGTTTTACATAGATTTATACAATGTAGAGTTCATTTTCTTTAGCATTCAGAACATCTGTTAAAATTTGCTGTTTTATACAATCGTTTACAACTATATAAGTGGAAGCAAGCATGAATGAAAAAGGAACTAGCATTACTGGACATTAATATGACAACAAATGCAAAATGATCATTAGATCTTACATTTCCAAGACAGACTTCTTTCTAAAAACAATAAAAATGCATTCACCTTTGTTTGTTTTTACTATTTCAGTCAATAATTAAAAATACACATACTTTTGACATCATTTTAGATAAATATTTAGTGCATGTACTGTAAAACAAATGTTTTATACCTATTTATATACACAGACTCTTCCACTAATGAATATACATTCATTAGTGCCATCTAGTGCTCGTTGACACCTTAATATTCAATAAAATGAATTCCAAATAAAACCAAAAACAATTTAATTAGCAGCCCTTTTCACTTCTCCAAGCATTAGTTAGTTAAAACTACAGTAACAGTCTCTGGATGTTACAACAGAGCTGCAAAACCAGACTCCAGGATAGATTTAGGATGATTGACAGCCCGATTCATAAATTTGGGGTTTGTAAAAGAGGAACGTTGTGTAGGAGTGTTGTGAAAATGGCACCATTCACACTTTAGTGTTTGTGAGAGTGGTTTTCTTGTGATGCAGTGTTGGCCTTTAGGCAGGACTAAAATGAATCATGGCGCTCAATACCAAGAATGCAGCGAAAAGAAATATTGAAAAACATTCTTGGAGCTGAGTGTAGTCGACGTGTTTTTCTGTAACGTGGGGGAGGAAAAGTCAAAGTGAAACCGCCATCAAACAGGACAATGAGCGAGTCATTCTGATCTACCGCTTCACTTCCTGTTTCAGTCAGGAAATATAGCGGAACATCCAGCAGCACTAGTATATGCAGCTCTTTGCAGACTTTAAATAGTGTTATATAATATTAACATTTTAAACATGTTTAAATATAACTTCATTTTAACTTACTCTGTATTTTATTTTACTGTTACAAAATTTATTTAATAACTAGACACAATATTCAACTCAGTTAAGCTTTTTCATGCAAGTGTCATGCATATTTTTCCATTTTTTTTAAAGGCATCTTAATGTGAACAATTTATTTATTTATTTATTTATTTACTTAACAGTTTCTTAATTTTGTGATTCACATATGTTTTCTGTTTAATTATGGTTATGATTACATTATGAGACTTTGATCTTGGCTGTACTTTTGATGTTGACTTTTATTGACATGTTAGTAGTTTGAAGTTATAAACTACAATAAATACTATATAGAGAAATTAATATGTAAAATAACAGAAAATGTACTGGAAGTTCTTTAAAAGGTTTTTGTAGTGTAATATACAACAACAACAACAACAACCCAGATGATATATCATTTTAAACTAATAAAATGTTAAAGTCACTTTTTCCAACTTTTGAAGGTTAAAATTTGTTACAAATATAATTTCAAAAGCATAAATTAATTGGTAGACATGTAAAATTTGACTCAATTCAATTTTTGTACCCATTTACGGCATTTTATTGCATAACCTAAACATGTATTCGTTAGTCATTTGTTTATTACAAACTCTTTCTATTTTCTTTTATTGTTAAAACATATTTGATTACCAGACGTGCAATATTAACTTAGTTCTGCTTATTTGACCCTTTTAGTGTTTTTTTTATTTACTTTAAACCTTTAAATTGACATGACATGTTATTAATATTCACCTAAAAATTATTAAAATATTTTTTTAAATATTTATTAACTTGATTGTATTATACTTCGTATAATACAGTCTTATAATAATGCATTCATTCACTTTTTTTTTTGGCTTAGTCTGTATTTCAGAGGTCGCCACAGTGGAATAAACTGCCAACTATTCTGGCGTATGTTTTACACAGCAGATGCCCATTATAATAATAAATCTTATTTATTTATTTATTTATTTATTTATTTATTTATTTATTTATTTATTTATTTATTTATTTATTTATTTATGTATTTATTTATTTATTTATCAATCTATTTCCATATTTTGTTAAAAATATTTAATATTTATATTAATATTATATTTTTATGCAGCTTATGCTCCCTACATTAACAAATCTTATTTATTTATTTATTTATTTATTTATTTATTTATTTATTTATTTATTTATTTACAAAGCAATATACAAGCCTGTATTATTTACAGTATATTTTATAACCATGTAGTATGTCTGTTCTTGTCATTTTATATTGTGCCTTTACAAACTGACAAGTTGTTTCAACCTCAAAAAATATGAGCAAACCCAAAATCAAAATTGTATTTTAAAATTAAACCTAGAATTTGGATTCATCCATTTATCAATTTTTAAATTGAAACAACAAAGCAATTATGTTTACTATATTATTATTTTCCTGAAAGAAAATTATCTTTAACTATACTATTTCTGTACTAATTACTAACTACAGTACTTGAACTTATTTACTATTTAAATTCCACTTTTTTAAATGCTTGCTGCATTCTTCAATAACACAGTCATATATGGTAAGGGCCGTTTGCTCTGGTCCCGCAGGAGTTTGGTGGTGAAGGTGGTTATGTCAGCACTTAGTGAAATAAGTGACACTGATGGGTTTGAAATGCACTCTGGGTCCCTGTAGACCCTTGAGCCGACCCTCCGCTCCCCCTCTGTGGACTCTGAAGAGACCCATAGCCCCTCTGTCATTCAGCCGTCTGCTCGCCCAGTGTTGGGTTTCCTCACGGCCAGCCGAAGGCCAAGTTCAGCGCCAGGAGCACAGCTTGTGGTGTGTGCGCGTGTGTGTGTGGCCACATTACTACCATCTAAACCTCTTCATCACATCTGAAGAGGATCGGCATTTGTTCTGATCCGAAATTTCAGCTTATTTAAAGCATGTTCAAGTCTTATAAGCTAAGATACAAATTAGACTTTGATAATTGTAAATGCATATAAATCATTTAAATCAAGCACAGTTTCTATCAGTTTATATGACAAAATCATTTTTTAAAATCTGGTGGCAAATTTCTAAATGAAAAATGATTATTAATATTATACAATAAACTACTTGTGCAGCTTAGGAGCACAAATGCTCTGGGAGGTTAGACTCTAATGATGAACTTTGACTGAGGGATTTCAGATGGATCATAACAACATTTCAGATATTATGCAGTGTGGTCCATTGGTTTGCCGATTCATACTGTCCTGTTGCTTAATATAAACCCCTCTTTTCACGTGTTATTTAAAGATAATAGTAAATAATAGTTTTAAATAAATTATAATTTAAACATTCAAATGTTAATTCATATGAAACTAATCAGATGGCACTCTGTGGCATTGCCAGAAATTAGTCGTAGCTTGTCACCACAGACAGCTGCCAACTTGGGGTGCCAGTGTGCGCTCTCTGATAGAAATATGTGATTAGAATTCCTAACGCCTTTAGAATTTCCCTGGCATGGCGAGCACATATAGTGGTGACCCCCTTTAATGTTAACTCTTTTGAAAACACTAGGGCAAAACATTTATGTTTTTATTCTATTACACTACACTAAATTGACTGTTTGATTAGACAGATTACACGAGCTGGATTCACTGGTCAGAGGCACTAGTAGCACACAGCACACAATAAATAAAAAAATATACACAAACTATATATATTGTTTATCAGTGTGGAATTAAATATATTTATCATTGTATTTATTAGAGAGAACAGACATAAAGGGTAATGGCATCAACTGGTTCTACTACACTTGAGGCTTGTGCACAACAGCCCTTGTGGCTGAAAACCACTTTGATGATGTACTTTGGCTGAGGGATTTTAGAATGACTAAAACAACATTTCAGATTTTGTGTAATGTGGTCAGACCACTGGTTTGTAAATTGATGTCATCCCATTGCGCCTACTTTTTGTTTTTACACAATCTGTTAAAACAAATCACATGACTTTTTTGATGTTCATGCTGGGATTTATTCAGTAAATGTGTTTCCATCGTAATTTATGCAGAATTTTGTCTTATGGGATCTTACTCCGTTGTGCACATTCGTTTTTATGCAAACTATTACAATTTATGTCGATCTTGGCATTGCTTACAACACGTCATGTCAGATCATACAATTTTGACTAGACACAATGTTGACGTGTTGTGTGTACCAAATGCCAGACTACACATAGCTTCTCCACCAGTCATAACATGACATCTATGACAGACATGCTGTCATCAAGAAGCCACATAAATGACATGAAATTACGTCAAATGATGGATAAAATAGCTCTTTTTTTTTGCTTAGTTTTGATTGTTTGTTTAGTTTTTTTTTTTTTTTTTTTTAGCTTTTAGTTTTTAGTTTTGCTTTTTTGTTTAGATTTTAGTTGTCTTGTTTTGTTTTGTTTATATTCGTTATTTGATGAATAAAATAACACAACTCTCTGCAGGCAATTGTTTTTGTCAAATAAAGCTTTTTTTATTTATTTATTTATTTATTTTATTAATCTAACAAGTTCATAAATTAATTAAATGCAATTAATGCAGCATTTTTTCAACATTTGATGTACTTTATTTAGCAGATACAGATTAAGAAAGCATCAAGTCTGGTTGCTGTGTCATTGCATCACACTTTTTCCCCTATCATCCATCACATCAGAGTTAACCCACTTTAAACACTTTTGCTTGGGAAACCATCACTCACAATTTGTTTCTCCAAAAGCACTAGCCGCTCAGTTTTCCCTGCTGATCTTTGATCTTTGTGGGAAGTGACGGTCGATGGGGTCCTCAAGGGCCTGACAAATCCCCGTGAGGTTAGGTGGCCTATGTGCGCCTGTCCCATATTGTCATTTTCCATTAGTGCCATTAGATGCACATATTAGTGACAGAGCCATTACGCGCGCACACAGAGAGACATATGTGTTTAGTCTATTAAAAGAGACGAAGGGCCAGAGGCTGGGAGGTGACCTCAATATCGGCTTACACTAACACAGGAGAGCGATGCGTCACCAGGGGTCCCATCAGGGGTCTCCCCTTAATGCCAACCGAAGACCCCCTGAACAGCTGCCTGGGCCGTTACATCCGGCACCAGAGCTGAAGGGAAAGGCCCCTGCTTTCTGGGTTTCAGGTAAAACTACTGAAACTACCATTCAGTAGAAGTGATTTGGTGGAAAAGTTTCAGTATTTTCAGTAGTATTTTTGCACCTACAGGTCTATCTGAAAGCAGTCTGCTTTTTTTTGTTCTTCTTCTCTGGGAAATTTGACCAAATCTGTTAAAATCCTTTATAGTTAATGATATATCAAATAAAAAGTCACATACTTTAATTTTCTGTAACAAAAGCAGCCACAAGTGTTATATTCATTTATTCATTCATTTTCTTTTTGGCCTAGTCCTTTTATTAATCAGGGGCTGCCACAGCGGAATGAACCGCCAACTTATCCATCATATGTGCCCTTCCTGCTGCAACCCATCACGGGGAAATAAATGTTATATATTAATTATTATTATTTATTTCCACATTTACTTAAACACACTTATTGAGCAGATTTTATTTAATAACTGAAAGCACAGGCATATTCACGACACATACTGTCAGTAGTCTGATGGAAATGCTATTGCTAAATTTAATTATGATTGCTTTTTTGTTTTGTTTTTACTTTGCTTTTGTTTAACTTTATTGTTTTGTTTTGTTGTTTTTATTTTTCTATAGTTTTTAGCTTTTCATTTTTAGTTTTGCTTTGCTTTTTGCTTAGCTTTTTTTTCTTTTGGTTTAGTTAGACTTTATTTTATTTTTGCTTTGTGTTTTGTTTAGCTTTGCTTTGCTTTTACTTTGTTTTTGTTGAACGTTTTGTTGTTTTGTTTTGTTGCGTTGTTGTTTTTATCTTTGTTTAGTTTTTAGCTTTTAAATTTTTTACTTTGCTTTTTATTTTGCTTTTTGTTTTGTTTTTATCTTTGTTTAGTTTTTAGCTTTTTATTTTTGGTTTTACTTTGCTTTATGTTTAGCATTTTTTGTTTTGTTTTGTGTTCATTTTTAACTTTGTTGTTTTGTTTTGTTGTTTTTCTTTTTCTTTATTTTTTAGCTTTTAATTTTTAGTTTTACTTTGCTTTGCTATTTGGTTATTTTATTTTTGCTTTGGTTTTTTGGTTAATTTTTGCTTTTGTTTAGCTTTGTTATTTTGTTTTGTTTTGTTGTTTTTAGCTTTAATTTAGTTTTTAGCTTTTTATTTTTAGTTTTACTTTTGCTTTTTGCTTAGATCTTTGTTTTACTTTGCTTTGTTTTATTGTAAACATAAAATTGAAACATAAAATATAGTTTTATTAAAACATAAAATATAGTTAAGGTAAATACATGGAGAATACCATGATTAATAGAAAACAATCTCAAAATTTAAAAAAAATTAATAAATCTTGTATAGCATGTTTAAAATAACAATAATTTTACAACATAGTAAAACATACTATTTAAAGACCACAATGCAGCCCCAAAATATTGTTGAGGGACCAAAGAAATAGTTAGCAGACATTAAGTAGACAGTCTGTTGTTCTTCTTTATGCAGGAAAAGAGGGATTTACAGAAGTGTCACACAAATGTTATACAATAGATATGAAAATATACACTCAACACACACACACACACACACACACATGTTGAGTGATGGGATTAGGAGTGGAAGCATGTAGTAGACTTGAAGTCATATCAACCTTTTTTTTAAACTTTCTCCATTGAATGCTGAGTGAATTCTGTGTGTGTGTGTGTGTGTGTGTGTGTGTGTGTGTGTGTGTGTGTGTGTGCATACTCATATGTCTGTGAGCTCATGTTTAGATTAATGTTAACAAGAGGAGATTGGCCACAGAGGAGCCTCAAGGATCATTTAACAGGGCTACAAACATCAATGTCCATCAGCGATGGCATTATTTACTTAGACACACTTACCAAACCCTGATGTGCGGGTATATATATGTCTTTGCTTATTTATAGAAGTAAATAGGCTTGATGTAACAAGTCAATAGGTTTGATGGAGTAAAGATGTTCAACCGAATGCTTCTCATTACAGTTGAGCATCAGAACTGTAAATATTCAATTTCATGTATAGTACAGATTACAGTATTTATACCATGATTTTTTTTTACAATGATGTCGTGTTACAAGCCTATGAGAGCCCTGTTCACACCAAGAATGACATCTATAGAGATATAAGCATCCGCACTGACTAAATGGTGTGTTTGTTTAAAGTGCTATGCTGTATTAATGCATTAATTGGTTTAATTTAATAAATTAATTAATAAATTTATAAATTAATTTGTGACTTTTTGATTTAGTGGCTTTGCACAAATTACTTTTCTGACAAAAAAAAAGTAGGTTTCCACATAAGATCTGGCTTTTATTTATTTTTTTTGTGATCTGAAAATGTTTTCAAAGTGGTGTTAAAATATTGTTTGACATTTGTCCTTTTAAATTGTTGCTGTTGTGTCTACTTGTATATTACATTTTACAATTATTATAATCATAATGCATGAGTTTTACACTGTAAATAAACAATGGGTGGTTTCAATCAAAGTATGGCATAAATATTAAAAACCCAAGCTCTTAAAATATATTTGATTTATATTATTTAAAGCAAATAAATAAATAATAACCCAAATCGTTGGCTTTATCCATATTTACCATGCTTTGATTAGGTAGACATTAATGCTAATTAAAGAATACATTTAAATATCAAAGATGTTTTAAATGCATTTTATGCCCCTGTCATATTTTATACATTTAATATATAAAAATAGTACACAATAAAATTACAAACTTTTATTGTGACTGACTGACAAATGATTCCTTTAAATATAGATTTTTTCAAACATCTATTCATCCATCAATCTCTCCATCAACCCATCCATCTCTCTCTCAATTCATACCTCCATTCATACATTCAGCTTTCATCCACCCCTTGATCCATGCATCCCGCCTCCATTCACCTCTCCATCCAGCTCTGCATCCACGTCTTCTTCCATCCATCCATCCATCCATCCATCCATACGTACATTTACTCCTCCATCCATATCCCCATCAATCCATCCATTTTCCATCCACCCATCCATTTCACTATCTATGCCTTAAACCATATCTCTTTCTACCATTCATTCATCCATCCATCTCTTAAACAGTCTCTCCATCTACTATCTTTCCATTTTCTTTACCATCCACCCTGAATGTCTCCATCCATCCATCCATCCAGCTTTCCATTCCATTCACCTCTCTTTTCACCCATGCATGCCTTAAACAATCTCTCTATCTACCATCTTGGCATTTATAACCATCCATCTCAAATTTATCCATCCAGCATTCCATTCACCTCTCCCTCCACTAATACGTTTCTCCATCCAACCCTTAAACCCTCTCTCTTTCTACCATCCATCCAATTAGTTTTTTTTTCTTCTTAGATTTTACACATCTATATAGATATTAATAATAGGGGTGTATGTAAATAGAGAATCATCACTTTTTTTATTCCTAATCACTAAACAACCCCACTGAAGTTATAGCTCATTTGAGGAATTGCCTTCTTCCTTGAAATTGACATTCACCACAGTATATTTACATTAAGCTGATGTAAAAGCTGGAAACCGGACTCTGGCAGTAAATTTGAACTCAGTGAAACAAAGCACTGCACATAAACAGCCACACGTCCGACATGATATGCCCATTTAACACCTTTCTGAAAGCACAGAGGTCAGAGCGTGAGTGTGTGTGTTTTGACTGCACGCGATGGCTTGTTAAGACTTTACTGTGGGTGTTGACTAGTGGATTATTCCCTCGACACACCTCCGCTTTTAGTCCGTCACCACTCATTATGACAACAATAAAACCTCCGGCACTCTTAAACAGGAAAAACCCTGCTTTTTCATGCACCTGTCAATTATTTTCATAAAAAGTTAAATTTTTCCAAAATACACCCTTTAAGGTTTCTTTTACAGCACTTTATCAGTTTGTGTCTCTAAATTTTTAAATACATTTTTTGAGGATCCATAAGATTGATTGATTGATTGATTAATTGATTGATTGTCTTCTGTTTACCGAGACAGCATTCAATTAACCATAATTACAATATTATTTATATTTTAACATATAACAATTTAATACAACTGCAAGGCAAAATTTATTCCTGTGTTAAAGGAAGTTTATTGTTGTAGTTTATTAATTTACATAATTTATCAATGGCACATAAAATTTATCAAAAATGTCAGCAGTGACATTTAATAATATTACAAAAAGTTTTATTTCCAACAAATAAAATGCCATTGTTAAATTTTCTATTCAACAAGTTTTATTTATTTTATTATATAAATAAAAAGTCATTTTTTAAAATGTTCTATTAAACAAATGGCAGCTCCAAATAAAGCAAACTTTGATTATTTTCTCCAAATTGCCTTTTTTTTGCACACAAATCTTATCTACATTCCCAGCATTATTACAGAAGAATATGTCTATGCTTAAATTGTCTGATTATTTATTCTACAAAAATGTACAAATAAATGTAAAAAAACTAACCAATTGTTTTTTAATAAACTACATTGTGAGCAAAGATATATGCAGTGATAAAAAAAGATTTGCAAAAACCTCTCTGTAAAAATCTTTGAATCTATTATAAAATACAATTTTTATTTCATCCTGTGTTGATCCAGATTTATTTAAAAAAAATATTCTGCATGCAAATCAATATAAATCAATGCAAATATTTAACAATAGAATGCCTCATTTCCATATTCAACCATTATATACCATCATTACTTCACCTTGCAAATATATGTTTCTATCTGCATTCTGAATGATTTTAAAATATTGAGCTTCAAAGTTTTTGAATTCCATGGCAAACCGTTTGTGTAACATTTGTTTTTTAATAAAAGTCTTAATGTAAACAACCTATAAAAACATCCCATAATGTGAATAAGTTGTCATTTAATATGAATGCATGAATAACTCAGTTTGGACAAAAATGTCTGATTGAGCCTTATAATTCTAAGGTGATGATTAAAAAACTTTGTAATTCAAAAAGAGTTTGCTATTCCTAAAATATGCACTGTGCAACTATAGAGGGAGCTGTAATGATTTTCCCTCTATTCACCTGCAGTATCTCATAATGAGTTCTCCATCTGCACTGAACCTCCTTCCTTCGCTTCTGCTCTTTTGAAGCGATTGTTCGAGTTCATCGCTGTCCGCTGCTTTGTTTCTTCGCGTCTGCGTTCGCCATCTCCGAGCGGTAAACAGATCTAGCGTATTTCCAGATGTCATTCCCATGGCCTTGATGTCGTTTGTCTGTAGCTAAGAGCCTAAACGCCAGCTCTTGGGTTACAGTTCAAAGGTCAGAGTTCAGCTGGGGACGAATGCTGACGTTCACAATCACACAGGTGCAGCTTTGAGCCCTGCTTCACCTGTAGAGCAAGAGCCCCTTCCCTTCAATTAACAGCACATCCACCCCTGTGACCACTGACTGAACTTCATGTAGTGAGGAGATTCACTTATGTGTGTGTGTGTGTGTGTGTGTGTGTGTGTGTGTGTGCTAGTTTTGTTCACAATGTCGTTCAAAGCAGCAGGTGCGAAAACAGGACTGGCTTTGTGATCCTCTCTCACTCACATGGATGTTATGTCTGTGTGTGTGTGTGTGTGTGTGTGTGTGTGTGTGTGTATGTGTTTAAGTACAGGAGTCTAAACATACTGGTCCCAAAGCGTTTCGAACAGCTCCTCGAGTGTTAATAGTTTGAATCTTTTCAAAGTAGATTGTAAAAGTTTGTGTCTGCCAACGCATATTGTTAGCGTTTTGGTGAACAATTTGTTTGTTAAAGTTAATCTATTAAAACAAAAATGTTTTAACCATTTAGCCCGCTCTTATTAGAAATTTTAACTATTTCATGTATTGTCAGAATTGTGGTTAATCGGTACGAATTTATACTAACCATTTTGCGTTTACAATTTTTACATTATTATTGACCATATCCCTCTCACTGTTTGTTTGCTACGTGGGAATTGTGCGCAAAAAGAAAAAACCTGCCCCTACTTAACATTCAACCCAGGCAAATTGTTGATACATACCCCTACAGTATGTACATTTTTGGAGATTGCGAAATATGTCCTAGGAGGAGTCACACACACATATATATACACAGTTGAAGTCAGAGCTATTAGCCCTACTGAATTATTAGCCCCCCTGTTTATTTTTCCCCAACTTCTGTCAGGAGAGAAGATTTTTTTCAACACATTTCTAAACATAATAGTTTTAATAACTCATGTCTAATAACTGATTTATTTTATCTTTGCCATGATGACAGTAAATAATATTTCATTAGATATTTTTCAAGACATTTCTATACAGCTTAAATTGACATTTAAAGGCTTAACTAGGTCAATTAGGTGAACTAGGCAGGTAAGGGTAATTAGGCAAGTTATTGTATAATGATTTGTTATGTAGACTATCAAACAAAAATTATATATATATATATATATATATATATATATATATATATATATATATATATATATATATATATATATATATATATATTTATTTATTTATTTATTTATTTATTTTTTTATTTTTTTTTATTAAATTTTTTTTTTTGAAAGTGGCTAATATTATTGACCTTAAAAATAAAAACTGCTTTTATTCTAGGCAAAATAAAACAAAGTAGACTTTCACCAGAAGATAAAATGTTATCAGACATACTGTAAAAAAACTCCCTTGCTCTGTTCAACATCATATATTTAAAAAAAGAAAAAGAAATTCAACGGGGGGCTAATAATTTTGACTTCAACCACACACACACACACACACACACACACACACACACATATATATATATATATATATATATATATATATATATATATATATATATATATATATATATATATATATATATATATGTATATGTATTCCTATATATATATGTATATGTATTCCTATATAAATACTGTAAAAAAACAGTATTTCCTATTTTATATATATTTTTTCCTTTGGATAAATTCTTATTTATTTTTGTGTGGATGGAATAATGGAATATTTTCCCCTTGGAAAAATTAATTGCTCACCCATGCTTTCAGTTGATTACTAGTGTTTTGCAAAATACCTACAAAAACAAAAAAATATGATGTACTGTCATTGTGGCAAAGACAAAATACATTAGTTATTAGAACTCTTATAATTAAAAACAATAATTAAAAGAGCACTTAATTTATCTGAAAAAGTGTAAGAAATTCACAAGAGGGCTTATATATTTTTTTCATCTGTAATATACAAATACCCCCTGATAACCTACATTCATATATTAGCATCCATTAAACACCTGAGCTCTGAAAGTAACATCTTAAAACTACAATTTCCTCTTATAAATGGCCAGATATTCAGATGTCTGTCTAGACGCCTCCAATCTCACAATCAGATATCTGCGATTTACACTCAAGTGTCTGTTGCTCATATTAATGCACGAAAGCTATTCAGATTACTAGGCGATATGTTTAAACGAGTGTGTAGAAAGTAATAACACTAACGATGGCTCCATTTCATCAGCGGATCTGATTTCAGACAGTAAAGACAGAGAATCCACTGTCCATATGACAACATCTTAATATTATAACACATTATCATAACACCTCATAACCGGATTACACGTGTGCGTTTGTGTGTGTGTGTTAGTTTAAAGAGTTATGTTTTGTGCAGGTCAGTGGGTCATTTAAAGGACACACTATCAGTGTATCTGCTGCAGATTCTGGTCTTTATTAAACCCAGTAATAATAACAAATTTAAATGCGAAACAAAATTTTATCCCAGGAGGAACCACGAGTCAAAGCCACGTTCTGGCGGAATCATTTTAGAGACAGAAAAAAATGATCAGGTGCAGGTGGGATTGTTTCCTATCCCAAAAATGTAAGAAATTTGTGTGTATGTGTGTGTGTGTGTGTGTGTGTGTGTGTGTGTGTGTGCGTGCGTGTGTGTGTGTTTGGTCCTGGTATTTATCATGTTGTTTGGACCAACATGATGAATGGATGACAACATGATACTTCTACCTGTACATGTCATTTTTGACACATGTTTTTGGTCCCCATAAGGAAAGTGGCTCATAAATTACAAAGAATTAAGTATTTTAAATATAAAACCGCATAATGTTTTCTGTGAGAGTTGGGTTTAGGGGTAGGGGGATAGAATAAACACTCTGTAAAATATAAAAAGTCATTAAATCTAAGGGGCCCCATAAAACATGAAAACCCAATATGTGTGTGTGTCTGGGATTGTTTGTTGTAAATTATGTAAAGTTTTGCACAGATTGATTGTTTCACTTCAAAAGATTTAATTACAGTGTATACCATGGTGTCACAGGTATTCAATTTGTTTTACCTGTATATGGTAAAGGTGACATAGTGGCTCATTGGTTAGCACTGTCGCCTTACAGCAAGAAGGTCACTGGTTTGAGTCCCGACTGGGCCAGTAGACATAATTTGTGTGGAGTTTGCATGTTCTCCTTGTGTTCATGTGGATTTCCCCTGGGTGCTCCGGTTTCCCCAGTCTAAAGACATGCAGTATAGGTGATTGGATAAACGAAATTGTCCGTAGTATATGAGTGTGTTCGTGGATAAGTGTGTATAGGTGTTTCCCAATGCTGGGTTGTGGCTGGAAAGGCATCTGCTGCTTAAAACATATGCTGGAATAGTTGGTGGTTCATTCTGCTGTGTAGATCTCTGAAATGGAAACTAAGACGAAAAATTAATAAATGTGTATGGTAAAACGTATACAAAAATGTTCTTTACAGTGTGTTCTCACTGAAAAAACTCTTCTTTACATGGTCAGAATTTATGAAGTATATTTTCCATTTTTGGTAATCTTCTAGATATTTTCATGACATGATATATAAATAATGGAAAATGACCCTCCATGCAGTGTGCAACACATCTCTAAGTAAAGTGAATATCCAGCTAAGACTTAAATCTGAATGTATGAGACTTTGTATGGGACTTTGTCAGAGCTTGGCAGGAACTTTACAGTGCACAGTTCATGGACCAGTTTCTTCCTGTGTAAGTAAGTGCGATTAAAGTGGTTGCCTCCTTGTTTTCTCTAGCTTGCAAATGATGTATTTAATTGTGCTTTGTTACTCATAACCGCTTGTACTGTATCTGGTTAACTCTTTATATTCTCAAATCACATCTAAAACCATGTTGAAAATGTGACGCAGCTTTGTTTACAGATATAAATGCGTTTGTGAGCTCTGCCATTAGTCATTGCTAGGGCCACCATCAGCTGTTCCTATACATTTGCGGTGGTCAAGTTTCAAAATAGTTCAGCTTTTGCCACTGTGTGGATCAACACTTAATGCGTGTCACTGTTTTTACTTATGGTGAACAATAGAGCAATATCCTGGTGTTAAACAGCATTGCTTTAATGCACTCCTGCACTGGGTTCACACATAATCTCTGCACTCTACATTACCGCAAAATTTTTGATAAGCTGTAGTGGCCATTTCTCTCTGTCTCGCGCTGAAAGCAGTTGACCAATTGCAATAGACTGAGTCATCGGACCAATCAGTGCAGATTAGCATCGCACCAAGAAAGGGTTTGGGAACAAATTAATCGCTGAATGAATCATATGGGAGTCGTTGTGATAATTAGGTAAAAATACATGCCTATTAAGAGACAATGAAAGTGTTTTTTGACCTTGCATGTATATCAGCCTGTTGTTGGAGACCCCCAAAACCAAAATATGTTTTTTAATGCATAATAGGGGCTCTTTATTTCTAGCGACAATGATCAAACTACTTAGAAATAACCTTTGCCAAAAATATCACACGTTTGTTTTGTTGTCAACCACTGATGGCATTTTTCCCAAGTTTTAAATAAAATGCTTTAATTTAGAGTAATTAATTTCAGTAGTAAAAAAAAGACAAAAAAACAACAACTCGATAATCATTTCCAAAAAACAACAAAAAACAAAAGTCAGAATTTGCCAAAGGTATGAATAATATAGGGATATACTGTATAAGGTCTCGGGTTCAATTTTGCATGTTTTTCCCCTGTACGTGTGGGTTTCCTCTGGGTGCTCCAGTTTCCCCCACAGTTAAAGACATGCACTATAAGGGAATTGAGTAAAATAAAAAAAATGGCTGTAGTGTATGTGTGTGTGTGTGAATGTGAGAGTGTTTGGGTGTTTCCCAGTACTGAGCTGTGGCTGGAAGAGCATCCTCCAACTGTTTCTTTTTTTTTTTTTTTTTTCTAAGCAAATGTGTTTGAGAAACAAGATATAAGAAAATATCTCCATTTAATCTCATTGGGGTCTATAAGAAACAACTAAGAGCTTTAAGAAGATCTCTTCTCTGTTTTTCTTTCATAAGAGGCGGCTCTGCCATATTGCGATCTAAAGAATCTATGACCAGTTTCAGCACCTGTTGTAATTCCTATAGTGTGATTTTCAAAGGTTCCAAACCTCCTAATCATGGGGTATGATTATAAAGTACCTTAATTGTCTGAATATTTGTTGTATGCCTAAATAATTCTCTCTTAGAGCAATAACTTGCTCTTAAACTTACTCCCTCACTCCATAACATCAATAGTCAACAGAACCTGCCAAACCAAACAACTCTCAAAGCTGCACTCACACACACACACACACACACACACTGCATCCGACCCCTGAACGGCCCACTCTCTGTCCATAAGAGAGCTTAAGCCCAGGGTCACAGTGAGGTTAGCACAATATATATAGTTAGCTGGAGCTTACACACACACATCCATTAACAGTAAAAACATATGTGCGAGTATAGTTATGTGTCTGAACAGCACTGTTGTTTGTAGCGTTTAGATATCAGAAATGTTTTGGCTGGATTAAAGGTCAGAGCTAAAAAAAAAAAAAAAAAAACTTGAAAATATGATTCAAAAGTCAAATATGTTCAGGCCAAAACATAACACAAATAAACTCACAATTTTTATATGTGATTGTGATTTTTATATGTGTTATGTGATTGCTAGCATGCTCTAATTGTTTTAGCATGTAGGTACGCTATAACTAGCTTCGTTTGAGTGAATTGTTGTGAAATGTAGATAAAATAGTTTAGGCTATTTGAAACATCATATTGAGGATCTTAGCTCGTTGGCTAGTTTATTCTGAGTGCAAAACCTCTCCAAGCTAGATAAATCTGCAGGCAATTTATCTTTCACCCACCTGTCAGAAACAGTTTAACTTAGCTCAGCTTAGCTTAGTTACAAACCAAATGAATACCCGTGACTCCTGATGTTACATTGAGGTCTTATGATGTGAAACGATCCATCTGTGCAAGAAACTGAAGACTAAAAATTATCTTATCACCTTTATTTGTTAGTAGTGTGGCATCACTGTGGCAAAGTTGGTAACACGATCATCTTACAGCAAGAAGGTCACGGGTTCGAGCCCCAGCTGGATCAGTTGGCATTACAGTTTAGAGTTTGCATATTCTCCCCGTGTTCGCGTGGGCTTCCTCCAGATGCTCTGGTTTCCCCCACAGTCCAAAGACATGCGCTATAAGTGAATTGGGTTAGCTAAATTGGAATTAGTGTATGTGTGTGAATGCAAAAGTGTATGGGTGTTTGCCAGTGTTGGGTTGTGGCTGGAAGGGCATCCGCTGTGTAAAACATATGCTGGATAAGTTGGTGGTTCATTTCGCTGTGGCAACCCCTGATTAATAAAGGAACAAAGCTGAAAATAAAATGAATGAATGAAGTAGTGTAGTAGTTTTTTTTTTTTTTTGAAAAAGTAGCACTTTTTCATAAAGAACCCTTAGGGGTGTCAAACTTAGTTCCTGGAGGGCTGCAACCCTGCACAGTTTAGTTCCAACCCTGGATCAACACACTTACCTGTAGGTTTTAAACAAGAAGGACTCAATTAGTTTGAGTCTATGAGCTGACATCAATTGCGAGTCGTAGTGGTGAGAGAGAGAGCATTCTCATTGGCTATTCAGCTAAAAAAATCAAGCTTATTTTTATGTTGACTTGACTTAACATTCATGAAATATTTTCAGTGGATTATTACTTAATTATTAGTTTCATTATTAGTCTTCCCACAATTAAATCAATGTGTAGTTGAAGGTTAATTTCCTTCAAGGTTGTAAAATTATGTTTTTTTGTTTGTTTTTTTTTTTACTTTTTGTTGGTAGTTGTTTTAGCTTGCATTTGTTTTGACTTGCATTTTATGGCTCCCAAAGTGTAATACCAAAAGACAAAACTACTAATACCAAAAGAATGAAATTGAAATTTTTTTTCTAAACTATTTACTTGATCATTTATTCTTTACATGGTCCCTTGCTGCAGTATAATGCGGTTCACTTTTCGTGGCTTTGCAGTTTCATCGTTTTATTGTGCAGTTTGACCAGCTTTTTTTTTGTGTGTGTGTTTTGCTTAGTGATTGGTGCCTTGTGTTTTGCATCCTAACTGGCTTTAGACCATTGTCAATCAATCTCCTCTATGCCATGTCTCTTGTACAGTTTAGAATGCGTTCAGCTTGCCATAATCACTACAGTTTGACTAAAGTGCTATACTGTATGCTTGTAAGTGTTCTCCCCACAATGTCGACGAAACGTTCTGCACTATCAAAGCACCTGCAGTAGCAACCAAAAGATAAAGGAAGATGCTAACCATCGCACAAAAACGTCTGGACATGCTAAAGGAGGGTAAAAGTTTCACAGATGTAGGGCGCCATTATGGAATAAATAAATGAAGGTCAAATGGTTTTGATCTTTGGTTTCATTTTATAAAACTGGACTTATTTTCTTTGACAGTTTGAACACTGAGAGTGTTTAAACAAAAGAGAAATGTATGAAAACATTAAAACCTCTCTGATAAAAGTGTATAAAGTGTGAAGTGAGGGCTTTTACAGCCTTAAACATCTATAATAATTAGAAAAAATAAAGCTGACTACTTTGCGAGTTTCACCTATTGCAGATTTTTTTTTTTTTTTTAGAACATAAATCCCATGATTAACAAGGGACCACTGTATAAGTATATGGTTCTACAAGATGTAACATAAGACTTTGGTGTTTCTAGAATGGGTCTGTAAAGTTTCAGCTTAAAAATACCCATCAGATTATTTATTATGTAATGAGGAATCTGCACATTTTTGGTGTCTGATCACACTGTAGCTGTTTTTGTAGTCTGTGGCTTTAAATCCAAATGAGCTGGTTCACCCAGCCTACTGCTCCAAAGTGCGTGCCTGCTTCTCCTGCATTATGTCAGATAAGCAGCCATCAGTGGTAGAAACAGACACAGATGACTCTAAAATGGTCATGAGTCAAACATACCTAGTAAGTTTATTTGATGTGTTTGTGGTGGAGTTTATTCAAACCTTTCTGAAATGATGAATCTCACAAAAATGCAGTTTGCAGTACACACACATATGCGTGTTTACTTGCACCATGCGGCCTTGGTGATTATAGCAGTTAATACATACATAACGGTTTTACTGTCGTTATTACAAACATGCTCTGTTTTAAAAGTATTTTAAAATTGTTATCCAGGTGCAGCTGAGAGTTGTGACATGTTTTAATCTTGGTTTCTTTGCAAAAAAAAAAAAAAAAATGCTCTGTGGACATGTGTATACGTGTTTTAATGGAGATATAACACGTTAATTAATTCGATGGGCGGGGAAAACCACAGTCCTACGTCACGTTGCAGTGGACCTCAAAATCACTGGGATTTGGGTCCAATTTTACAGCCAGTAAATTTTCTAAAATAGGATTATGTCACTACAGTATGACAGTGAACACAGAATACCTACACACAGTTCTGTCCAAGCAGCTTAAAAAAGATGATTTTCATCATCCACAGTGCTATTTTACTTTTATTTTTACAAATCTACAAAGGACTTGCTAACAACAATTGAGCTAAAATGCTATTTTAATGGAGCCATTTGTGTAATTGTAGAAGATGATTTTATTTTTTTACCCTCTTTGGAATGTTATTATTGAATTTAAAGAAAAATTGAACGTAAAAAAAAAAAAAAAAAAATTAAAATTGAATTTAAAAAACTTATAAGGCTGCATTTACACTGCTGATCTTGGAGGTCAATTCCAATTTTGTGACTGTATCTGATTTGTTTTGATGCCCGGCTTACATAATCTTTTTAAAAAGTGACTCGTATGCGATTTTCTGCATTTACACAGCACACGGGAAAGGCGCGATGACCAGGAAAAAGAGAATGGGCGCTGAATGACAGCTGATAATAAAAGAGTGCCTTTTTCTTCGTTCCTGTATTTAATCTGTTCAGAGGTTTTTTTTGTTTTTTTTTTCAAATCTTTTTAACAAGCTGTTTTACTATACTTTATGACAGAAAAGTTCTCATTTGGCCATCTATTAATCCAGGCTTTTTTTTAAACCAGTAAGCATTTTAATGAAATGTCCATGGCATAATTTATGCACGTGATGTATGCAATATGTTTATATTAGTTTATATTGGTTTTGGTTGCAAATATTGCGTTAACATGCTTAAATACTTGTGCTACATGAAAATATAATAGCTTTTTAAGTCCTTGTGTATGAGATTTTAAGGTTGCTGAAGTCTGTTCTGAAATGAAAGCGTCAGACTTGACGTCATTCGATATGGTTTTTAATAATGCGTGATTCATATTGACAGGTGGAAATCCGATCTTCTTGCTTTCACTGCACACACGAGAGCACAGATCCGATTCATATTGGATAAATTTCCACATATTAACAAGGCCTAAATCTGATTTGAGTAAATTGGAATCCATGTGATTTTCTGCTTACACGTACAAGGGCCTTGAACCATGCGGTGTAAAAGCAGCCTAAAAGCCATTTGTTGTTTTCTTCTAAAAGTAGCATTTTTCCTGTATGTAGACTCAGTAACTTTACTTTTATAGTATAACAATATACTTTTTTGAAAATAACTTCTTTTTATTGCCTTCCAAGTTAAATAAATGAACATAAACATCAGAAGCTGGGAAATATCCTAATTTTTGGTGAACATTTCATAGGGCACTTAGAGATTTTTGCATCTGAATTCTTCATTTATGGATTTATTTATTACTGTTTTTGTTTATTTAGTTTTTTTACTTGGTTTTTATTATTGTATTGTATTATTTAAATGTATTTAAATGTATTTTTTATTATTTGTGGCTGTATTGAAATTACCTGATGGAATGACAGAAGCACTGATGCAGTTGTAAACTGATTTTAAAATTCAAAATTCTCTGTCTCTGTCCATCTCTGTCTCCCTTTCTGCGCACTTCCGATCTCTCTAATGTTTTGCAGCCATTATAAATCTGGCTTTGACTTGCTAAAGCAAACAAAGCTGGAGAGAGAGTGATCCCTCAAAAAACATTTTGTCAGTTCTAATTAGGGCTGAAATATGGCTCAACTATCTCTCCCTCTCTTTCTCTCTCTCTATTCCTAACATCCATTCCCCTCCCGTTTTCATCACAAAAACTGTTTACTCGCTCTCCTCTCTTCACCCCATCTCTCCATCGTCTTCTCTTTGAACCAAACCACAAGTGATTAAAGCACAGGGGCTTCCAGCGCGCAAATATCTATGAGCAATGTATCTAAACGACAAGCTAGCGTCGGGCTAACCTACTGTAGCATGTTGGCTCTTTTAAAACAGATAGCGTGTAATTGAGCGTTTGGCCTGCAGTGTAAAAGGCCTCTGCGTTTGCTTTTGTCAGCGGTTGCAAGTTTACCCCTACACTGCGATCGCATCCTACAGGCTATGCAAATCAATACTACCTACACAAACACACACATACGCGCACAGCCAAACTCCAATGCGGTCTTGATGAAACGTAGTACGCGAGTGTGTCTTTTGGCACGCATTTTTCACGCTTTGTTTAGTGTTTGTTCGAAAACAAGAGGACCACCTATGTGAAACTGGGCTTCACTTCAAAGACACGCAGGAAAATGTTCTTCTTGTTCTTTTTTTTTCAGTTTTATTTTTTTCCACCGTGTTACCAATTAAATGACACACGCGAAGATCAGAAAGGTGTTTTATGTGTAAACTTTCTCACGAGGTTGGTTGATATGTACAGAGGTTTTGAAAACCTGAAGGGTGATAATATATTTCCGTTACATCCAACATATACCCAAGTTGTTTAGAATAAACACTGTCTGCTACCTGAGGTGATAGAATTGTTGTATTTTTTCTTTCTTTCTTTCTTTCTTTCTTTCTTTCTTTCTTTCTTTCTTTTGTTTTATATTTTGCATCATACTGACTTGCAATGTGACTTGATTAAAATCAGTAAAGAAGTTAATAAAAAAGTTAAGTGAAAGTAAAGAAGAAATGAGTATACTTTGTACAGACACTAAAATGTATATTAATGTATACTGTAGGCCAGTGGTCCTCAACCACCGGACGTAGATCAATTAGTACCGGGCTGCAGAAGAAATCATTAATTATTTCCTTTTTCTTTCATATCTGAGTCTGAAAATAAAAGTCTTTCATTTTGAGAATTCTTTTATTTTGGAAAAATTACCGTATTCTTGTGGTCACATTTCGGTTACTTGAGCGCCCAAATTTAACCTACAAGCAGCAAAATGAGCAAGAAACAGACATCTTTGAAAAGTTTCTTTGCTAAGGGGAAAAGGCCCCTCAAAAGACCCACGAACTACCAAGATCTGCAACCCATTTTTCAGAAAATTTTCACAGCATGTCTGATAAAAAAAAAAAAAAATGTGAGTTTCCGAATCAAGTAATAATATAGAATTTCCAGTAACTTCATAATACCATAATAAAAAAAAAGCAGTCTGCAAATGTATGGCAATACATTGTGTTTGTGGGTCTTTTGTTAAGATGCAGCACATGAGCCAAAGAAAAGGAGAGGTCAATTCACATTTCCCAAATGGCTTAAAAAGTGAAAAAATGTCCACGTACCAAAGCACATGTTGAATAACGCCCGGGGCGAAGCAAAAAAAGAGAGCCGCTAGCGCACAGCCTGACACCTACACCGAGCACTTACAAAGCCCCTTAATGCACCATTCACGGCACCATTAGTGTAAATAAAGAAAAACGCTTTCAGTAAACATGGCTTATACATGTGTCTGTATCACTTTTCCCACCGCAGGCCTCTGTCCAAACAAAACTTCTGTTCCATCTCCATTTTTCCCTGTTGGGCGGAGGGGGGGTCGTAGTTGTAATCCTGAATATCAATTACAAGTTCTCCTCCTCAAAAGAAACGATGGATAAGAGCGAGCCGCACGGCCAAGTTGATTTATGGTGAAAAGAGGAACTGTTTATGGACTCTCTGAAGTCAGGGAAGCTTTTAGGGGTCGGGCCCGATAGGGGGTTGTGTCAATGGAGAAAAGTCTCGCTGTTATTTTTTGATCAAAATTCAGAGTGGTATTTATACTTCAAGCCTTGTTCCAGGGCTTGAGAAGTAGATGTTTGAACAGCGAGCAGGCGCCGCGTCTCCTCCTACCCACACGGGAGAGGATGAAGTGGGCTGAAACCGCCTGTTTGTCCCCCCCGATCCAGCAAACCACAATGTCAGGTCAGCCACAGAAAAAAAGAAAAAAAAAGCCACACACAAATACTTGCTCAGACAGAAAGCTGTTTAGGTAACCTTTGACCTCTCTAATGCATTAATTAGGGTCAGGGTCACACGTTCACATCGTCTTGAGTGCGTGGGTTTGGAGTTTTATTTATATTCAAATAATTTTTGCATATTTTTAGCCATGCATCCACATTTTGGAGAATATTAAAAAAAAAGATGTTTCATACTTAGAATTGAAGGCGCTGTGAAGAACCAAAATGAGGTTTGTTGTTATATGGAGTTAATGGTATTTAAAATGTGTTTCACTAGTGGGCTTTTGAATGCTTGATTCTGATTGGCTGTTCATACTGTATCAAATTGGGTAGATAGTTAAATGTCAGTACTTTAATCTTAATTCTGTATAATTTAGTAATTAAACTGTTAAAAAAAGACTTTACAGTTGTCAATTTTTACTGTATGTGTTTTTCTGGATTACTCTGAATTGTTATCTCCAGAAGAGTAAAACAAAATGATGATTTGGTTTTTATAGTAGATTTGACCCAATCACAACAACTGAAGACATTTGTCATTATGAAACTTTCCTAAATAAATTAAAATAAATAGATGGATGGATGGATGGATGGATGGATGAATGGATGGATGGATGGATGGATGGATAGATAGATAGATAGATAGATAGATAGATAGATAGATAGATAGATAGATAGATAGATAGATAGATAGATAGATAGATAGATAGATAGATAGATAGATAGATAGATAGATAGATAGATAGATAATTGTACAACATGTACAATTGTAATTTATTACGCATGTGTACATTTACTTTCCCTTGAGCACATTTTTAGTGTAGATGGCTGAAATGGCCTAAAACACCCAGCAGGCACAAGGCCTCAACATGACACCAGATTGACATTGTACCCCGACATTGTTTTTTTTAATTAATTTATTTTTTTTATGAAATACGACTTTACATATAAACTCAACGTCAGGTCGACATCAATGTCCAACTTCCAACCTGAACTTAACCAAATATCAACGTCTAAAGATGTCACAGCTTGATGCTGTGTGGATGTTACCACTACGACGTCATGTTGGATTTTTTTGCCATACCTGATGAATAAATGTCAACATTTAACTTCTATATGAAGTTGGTTTAAGATGTTCACTCGATGTTGGATTTTGGTCACTTTCCAACACAGCCTGGTCATTTGACAATGTTATTTGACATCAAAATAACATTAGCTAGACATTGAAATTTGGTCACCTGGCATCACAATCTAAATCTAACCTAATATTAACATCTTATGATGTTGTGTGCTAACTGCACTACAGAATGTTATGCTTACACACATCCACAATTTAGATATAAAGTTTTTTTACAGACTAATACTCTCTATTCACTTCTCTTGAGTAATTTTGAAAGGTCTACTTTTTACGCATACTTTGAACAGAAACCTTTACTCTACTTGCACTACATTTTTAGGCAAGTAATGGTACTTTTACTTAAGTATGATTTTTCAGTACTCTTTCCACACTGAGTGTTTCTCAGTACTGGGTTGCAGCTAGAAGGGCGTCCGCTGGGTGAAACAGATGTTTCCACAGTGGGGTTGGGTGCCACACCTCCTTTTTAAATTGTACATTTTCGTACGATTGTACAAAGTTTCGAACTTATTCAAACTTGTACACGTTAGTCACTAAACTGATAAAATGTAAAATAAGTGCGTTTCCTTGTGAGATCAGGCTGCAAGAACATGTCAAAAACATGTTAACATTTCATCTTAATCTGAAGAACTTTAATTCACTGTATAAAACATTTTGTGGAATTTAAAATGTCCATGGTTATTGAATGAACCATCATTGACAATAAATAACATTAATTTTTTCTGTGAAACCCCTCTTTGGTTCTTTCCGATACCCTTTTTAAGTGTTTTAAAAGAGCCATTTTGCGTAAAATGAAGAACATTTACATAATCTAAATAACCTTTTCCCACTGGAAACAACCTTTTCTTCATAGAACCATCAATGGCTATAAAGAACCTTTATTTTTCACTATGAGTGCCCCTTTTTGGTTCTTCCTGATAACTTTTTTAAGTGTTCTTCAAAGTACCATTTTTTTTTTCATAGCATGAATAATATTTTCAGAATCTAAAGAACCTTCATATACCGTGTAGAACATTTTGTGGAATGAAAAGTTTCATGTATATATAAGGTTCTTGATGGAACCATCAATGCCTATAAAGGCCTTTTTTTAAGGAGTGTGAGGCACATGACCTTAAATCGACCTCTCAGTGACCCTACTCAAACAATAAAGGCTTTTTTTTCATCCTCTTTAAGCTTCTGGTAATAACCACTTAATAACCTTGTTATAACACACTAATAACCTCTTGATGACCGTTAGATAACCTCTGAGCAGCTTTCCATCCCTCCGCCGCTCAAATATCTCAATCACGCACTAAATGTGAAATTCTCAAACTCCTTCGAGAGATGTTTTTTGGCAACACTCCTTCAGCGTTTCCTGTCCCGTGCCATTTTAGGTCAGACGGGTGACTGACGCTTGTGTATTTAGCCTGACAAACGTTTATCAAAAAAAAAGTTGAATGTGGCAGATAGACAACAACCACGCACGTCAATCCTGATTAAGCAAAAATAAGAGTCATCGATGACTCTGTTGTAACATAGACGTCCACCTCAGACAGAAACTAAAACAAACAGCCAAGTCAATTAATAGCAGTCCTTCTATCAGAGACTTTGTGGTTTCGTCAACACGATAGTATCAAGGCTGCCTCTTTTTTCCAATTGGCGCCTGGGTGCTGTTTTGAGAATGCCTACGGAGTCCCCAGAGGACCACTCTTCAGTGTCGCCCCCACGGGACTGACTGAAAATACATTAGTAAATTAATGTGCATCAAGGGAACACTTCTCACGTTAGGAAAGTTTGTTCTTTAAAATATTAGGGAGGGATCCTAAATAGGGAGAGGAGTCAGTAATTGATAGGTATTTCTCTCTCTTTTTTTTGATGTCCAAGGAAAACAAACTTTAAATAAGCATCTACTTTAAACTCAAACAGTCTTTCACTCTCATCCTGTCCTGAAAACCCTGAGGTGGATGGATGGATTTCTTTCATTACATGTTTTCATTTTTTATTTTTTTTATTTTCCGGGTTATGGAGGGTGTAATATCAACACAATACAGAATTCATGTTCAAACAACAGGAAGAGTTTTGTAGATCGGCAAATTCTTTTTTTTTCCATGCAAGGAAAAGGCTATTTAATTTCAGTAATGATTTTCTGCGCTGCAGTTTGATCTGTGCCGATAGGCCGGTGTTATTGTTGGCGGGGCTAGAAGTGCATGTGTCCATGTGTGTGTGTGTCTAAAGCGAGGTACATGAGACGGAGGTTGTGTTTTTTGGGAAGTAGAACATGTGCTTTGGATTAAACCTGCGTTATAAGTGTTTGACATTAACATGCAGTCATTCACTGAGCAAAAGTCTTTTTAGGGTTCCAACACTTCTCGTGGCATTCAGGGAAAAAAAAAAAAAAACAATAGGTGGAAAACAAGGTGCAGATTGACTCAGAACAGTTTTGCCAGGAAGTAAAATTAGTATTACTTCTTAGAATGTGTGTCGAATTGACATCCTAATCATTAGCAATAAGTCATGACTATTTTACTAGCACATTTCAGTGTGCTTCTTGTGTGTGTGTGTGTGTGTGTGTGGGTCATGTATTAGAAGTCCTATCAGCCCTCATTCATCCTGCTTGTTTGACATCTTTTACTCTTTTTACCCTCATACCATTAACAAAATATCCCCCATTTCACCTTTCTTACTTTTGAGTTGAAAGTCTAACGGCTTCTATAAGCCAGTGGAAATGAAAGAGACTGTTCAATGGTGAAAAGTTAAGCAGATTAAATCAAATTTTTCATGCTTTCTTGCATAAAACTTGAGGGAAAAAACTATTTCGTTGTTGAAATATAGAACCTAACACCAAACAAACAAAAAATATGTGTGTATGTGTATGCACTTGCCGGCCACTTTATTAGGTACATCTGTCAAACTGCTAGTTAAAACAAATTTCTAATCAGTCAATCACATGGCAGCAACTCAATGCATTTAGCCACGTAGACATGGTCAAGACGGTCTGCTACAGTTCAAACTGAGCATCAGAATGGGGAAGAAAGATGATTTAAGTGAAAGGTGATGTGGCATGGTTGTTGGGGCCAGACGGGCTGGTATGTGTATTTCAGAAACCGCTGATCTACTTTTTTCTTTTTCTTTTTTTCACTCACAACCATCTTTACGGTTTTCAGAAAATGGTCCAAAAAAGAGAAAATATCCAGTGAGAGGTAGTTCCAACTGATAAAAAAAGGCATTAGTAACTCAAATAACTACTCAATATAACCGAGGTATGCAGAAGAGCATCTCTGTATGCACAACATGTCGAACCTTGCCTGGTTTCTTGAACTTGACAATGAGTTCACTGTACTCAAATGGCCTCCACTGTCACCAGAACTCAACCCAATCGAGCACATTCAGGATGCAGTGAAAAAGGATGGATGTGCAGCCAACAACTCTGCATCAACTCCCTGATGCTATCATGTCAATATCGAACAAAATCTAAAATATTTCCAGTACCTTGTTGAATCAATGCCATGAAGGATTAAGGTAGTTCTGAAGGCAAAAATCGGTCAAACCCAGTACAAGTTAGATATACCTAATAAAGTGGCCGGATATATATATATATATATATATATATATATATATATATATATATATATATATATATATATATATATATATATATATATAGAAGGTGTGGTGCAAATTAATTATTCTGTAAGTAAGAGATTCTTAAGAGAATAATTTTTTTTTCTTTGTTGAGAATTTGATCTATAAGTTTATTTGTCATTTGGAATATTCGCAGAAGAACATTTTAATGTTGTTGATAGATCTTAGCCTTACTGTGGTGCGTTATCAGTCACATGATTCTTCAGAAATGAATCTAATATTATTAATAATATTAATGATAATAGTAATAAAAACAATAAAAACTGAAAGGATAATTTCATTTGAAACTGCATATAATAAGAAATAAGGGAATAAGAAGTATAGAAAATATGGTGTACAAAAAAAAAACATTTGTGTAATTATAAAATGTTAATTTTGATTAAATAATCTTTATCACTAATCAGCATCTATTTATACAAAAACAAAACATCATACTCATTCTGAGGTATGCTTGAACTATATAAAAGAATACGTGATTATGTGCAGTTTTATTATTTAATTATTATTACATTATTTTAATTAATTAAAACTGATCCATTGGTAGACTTTTGTATTATGTCATACTTTTTTTTCTTGTTTTAAATATGCCAGATAAAAGGTTTTAGTGAGTATGCCTTCTGTAAATGAATGAACAGGGTAGTGTAGTGGTTCTCAAAGTAGGGTCGCGAGACAACGAGGGGGCGGGTCACTTGGTGATTTCCAAAAATCATATATAAAATTAGTTCGGTATTTTTTTTTTCCCCAGAAACCTAGCTAATAAAAATCAACTCCCAACATAAAATAGGCTTTAAAAGTGAAAAAAAAAAACTTTATTACCCCATTCTAAAAAAAAGGGCTGACCCAGTTTCCGAATTAACATCCTTTGCAATGTCCTGAATTTGTCACGCTACAGCATTGTTTGAATAAACAAAAGCACATTTTAAGTTGTCCCGCTTATAATTTGGTGCTTGAAAGAATCTTGATTAAACCAGACAATACCTACAGTATCTATACAAATTAAAACTACTATGTTCGTTGGATACAAAACTCTAATATAATATATATCAAGTCTTTCTCACTCAACACAAATTGTACCACTCAACAACACACACTGATATGGAGATTACTAATCATGAATATTAGTGGGTGTACAATCATCTATATGCGTGTAAACGTGTTCCGGCTGGGGGAAAAAAAAGAGAAAAAGGGCCAGCTTTCCTCTTTTGCGGTTTATTTGTAATGTTTGTATTACGCAGTATCGTTGCAGGCATTGATTAGAACACGATAACTTTTGGCGTGTGTGCTGCATCAGCACTGATGTTAGATAATGCAGGAAAGAGACAGCAGCGTCTGAATGAGAAAAAGGCTTCAAAAGCTGCTTTAAAACGGCCTGAGCTGTTTCAGTCAACACCTTCCTGTCATCCTTCTTTTTTTCTCCCACGACATCTCTTCCTAACATTATCATCACAGCGGCGTTAACTCTGATAAAACACAATGCGGGATTTTGCTCCTCATACTCTCAAGTAAACACTTAGGAGTGTGAATCTCTCCATCTGTGTTTAGGTTACTCCGTATCTGTTAAATACTTATCTCTTTAGGGTTTCCTACAGGGGAATGTGGTTTTGCCTTGAGATTTGGCTCGTGTGTAAGGAGCGCTAGCCGATGAGAGAGGAAGACGGGGAAGGAAAAAGGTGTACATGTTGTAATATGATGATGCGGAGTTGATTTCTTTTCCATGCACGCGTTTGGTCTTATTGACGCAGCCCATGCTTAGAAGCTGAATGACTAAATACCACTGGAAAAAAGGTCAGGGTTGAGATTTTTGAAATTGATTTCGGGTTTTGGGTTTGCTTTAAATTCGAACGATAATTGAATATAGGGCATTAATTAATAAGTAATAGGTTTCTACACTTTAAAAAAAAAGTTGCTTTTAACTAAAATTATTGTTTTTAAAGGTTTAAATATAAACTTTACAAACAAATAAAACATAATTAAACTTTTTGATCAAAACATCAACTTTAATCTTGTACAATTTAAAGGTTTAGGCTTTATGACCATAAAATATGTTATCCTGACTTACTGATTATCATTTGAAACTCTTTTATTTTGCATTGTTTGAAGTTCATGTAAATGAAAGTAGTCTAAAAATAGGCATTTATTTTTCAAATTCAAATATTGTTTGAAATTGTTGCAAACATTTATAGAAGCTGAATTTAAACATCAAGTTAAGTTAAGTTGTTTGTCTAAATTCAGCCCATAAAAAATTGTTTACAACCACTTACCAAAAAAAGTGTTTACTATTTTTTATTTTTTATATCTATAATCTGAAGGCTTTGTGTGTTATTTATAAAAAAAAAATACTTGCATTTAATAATTAAATGTATGTGGTAACATGCATATGTAATTACATTATCTGTGAGAAAAAAGTGAGCTAATCAAAATCCCCCTTTTTCCTACAAATATAATACTATTATTTCAACCTGATTACATTTCTTACACTTTTAGCCTAAGTTCTTGCATAATAATCACAATAATAATAACCTGCAGGTAACAAAGTTTATTAAAAGTCATGGTCACTTTTTAATTACACCATTCATATAGTATAATCTTGCATTTAAATAGTGTTCATGTTCTAACTTGAGAGTTAAATATAAATGAGTAATTTACTGTTCTTTGCAAGACAAAAGACATAATTGTTACAATTACACATTTCAATATAATAATATTAACCATCTACCTTTACTATTAAGCTAGGGTTCGAGTATGATTAAGAGTTATTAAATATAAATATGCGTTTTTACTGATCTAATTGAGTACAGTTACAAAACTGGTGTAATTACACGTTTTAGTACTGAATAATATAAATGATTTGTACTTACTATTAGAATTAGAGTTTAGGTTAAAATTGTAGCATGTAATCATTCATTGTTTACAACTAAAAGTACGTGAAGCATGCAACTAGGTTACCCATACTAACTTCCTAACTAACTTATACATTAATTCTGCATTTTGTTATTATTACCATGCAATTACATTGTAAATACATTTTCATATAAACACAAGTATATTAACTACATAGCTTATTGTTAGAATAAGGATTTAGTTTGGGATTTTATCAAACAATCATGCATTATTTACTACAGCAAGGCCATGCAACTAGTTCACCCATACATTAAATACACATTGTTTATTACTGAGACTATCTAATTGCATTGTAATAGAAACACAATGTTAAGTACAAACAGCACACATACTATTAGGGTGTAATTGAGAATTAAAAAAAAATAAATTGTCATACTTCGTTTACAACAGCAAGTACATGAAACATGCTAGGACACCCAGAGTGACTTAATAATAGTTGAAAATTATTACTACATTGCAATTACACTGTAATGGAAACACTAATATCAATTATGTACAATATACTTACTATTAAAATTAGGGTTTATACTTTTTAGCAGATGATCATTCATTTTTTATGACAGCAAGTACATGAAACATGCAACCAGGACACTCAGATTAATTTCATAATAGTTATTATATAATTATTATTACTATGTAGTTACACTGTAATTCAATAGTATGACATAAACACTGGTTAATAATAACTACATACAGTAAACTTACTATCTCAATTAGGGTTTAGTTTAGAACTTTAGGAATTAATCATGCATTATTTACAACAGCAAATACATAAAACATGCAACTAGGACACCCAGAGTAACTTCAGAATATAATTATAAATTATTACATTACACTGTAATAGAAACATTAATATCATACTTATAAGAATTAGGGTATAGTTTAAGAAGTAGTACAGCATTTTAGCAAATAATCATGCATTATTTACAACAGCAAGTACGTGAAACATGGAACTAGGACACCCTGAGTAACTTCCTAATATAAATACACACCATTTGTTGTCATCACTCTGTAATTATGTTGTAATAAAAAGACTATTACTATTAGGGTGTACTAAAATTGTAGCAAATAATCCTGCACTGTTTAAAACAGCAACTTCATAAAACTCACCCAGAGTAACTTTATATAATTAGACTTTATTGATTATTACTACTATGTAATTACATATTAATAGAAACCTCAATTGCATGCAGTAATCTTAATATAATAATTAAGGTATAGTTTAGAGTTTTATGAAATAACAATGCTTTTTTTTTTACAATATCAAGCACATGAGCAACTTTATAATGTAATTATGCATTAATTACACATTGTTCTTAATTATCACCATGTAATTACATTGCAATACAAACACTGCAGTAAAGTGCAGAAGTTTGTGGATACTGTGAGTAATTGTCATGGTGTTGTGTGTACGCCGGAGCAGACTGAGGCCGTAGAGATAGACGGAAGAGAGCGATCGCTCTATCTCCACTCTTTCACCAACACAACCTCGCTTCATTCACCCGTCCCGCAGCGCGATAAACCCTCCGACAGATCCCCGCACTTATTTCCCCCCCTTCTTTTCTTCATCTTCCAACAAGTCTTTAATACATACATATCACAGGCCGCCTCCCGAGGTTGGAAAAAATGAAAACACTACTTCATCTTGCCTTCCCCTTTTTTAATATTCGGTCACAATAAATATTTCCCATTTATATGCAAATGATTATCTACTGACCAAGAATGGATGGAGCTCGTCTTGTTTTCATTGTACTCGGAGAGGTACAAGTGTCTGAGAAGGCGGACGGGGAATAGACGGAGCGGGAACGCCTCGCCATTTCTAGAGTAAATAATCCTGACTCGCCTTCCATTATTTTTTTTTTTACGGCAGCGCTGAATGGAAGTGTATTAACTTATAAGTTATAAGTAGTTGGAAGTAAGTTCCTTAAAACTGGCGGAGAAAAAAGAAGAAGGCAAAGAAAGAAAGCTGACGCGTCGCTTAGTTGAGTTCCCCGCAAATTGCTGACATAATTACACGAATGTAATTTTTATGAGTCACGCAAATCTCGGCATTTTCAGTGAAGCAGATAATTAGACTTGGAATAAAGCGCAACTGAATAATTAATACATCAAAACTAGATGAACTTTTTCTAATTATTTTTATTTAATCTCCATTCTAATTATTGTTCGAGTCGGCTGAGCGAGATTGCTTCTCATTCAGGGGGTGAAATGCACCCTGGCTGGCGTATTCTCACCCAGTGAAATATTAACTAAGCGTGCCGAGAGGGGATCAGAGAAAAGACCCCTCCTTTCGCCCACCGTCCCATGATTGAACTGTAATTTAAAATTCGCTCCTGCCAACAAACAATTTACATCAACACCTGCCATATTTCCTATTCTGCATTCCGAATGCCACCCAATGCATGACGATCAATATTCTGCCAGCTTTAAAAAGAGTTCCTAATTAGCCTAATGTGCTTTAGTTTTAGTTTTTTGTTAGACTTCAAGTAAACCTGACCTGCAAGGAGGGACGCGTGTGCGAATCGCTGACCGCAGGGGAAAATTCTCGAACTTATCTTTCATGTGTCTGCTACCAGGAACTGGAGCGCTTGGAAACATTTCATCTGATAACCTTTATTGCTGAAATAAACATAATGAAAGTGTCCGCTCACACACTCACACACGTTCACAAGACAAATGCGAGCACATTTATAATCCCTGTGTATAATTTGGATGCTTTCTTACTTCTAGGTTTATTTCCTCTGCGTCTTCCAGGTTGGAGAATTAATGAAGGTTAGATAATGGCTGACCTTCTGTTAACTGGGCCGATAATTGCGATGGAGGGTGGGGGAGCTGGAATTGTGGCGCGCCGATGAGATGAACAAATAAAAAAGCAGCATTTACAGGCATGAAATGAGCTAATTCTGCGCCTGCACACATTTCCACATCTCTTATTAGACTGTCGGGGGTTTACTAGATTAAAATTGCAGCTTAATTAATGTACAAACACAAGATCAGATTTAATTAACATCTGATTTAATTGCTTGCCTACAATTGCTTTTCACACTAGATGCTCCAATAGAAAATGATTGGGAAACGTAATCATTATACAGGCAAATATAATGAAAACAGCATTCAAAATGGCTTGATGTAAATCCAAGACTGATCACTTTTGCGGGAGGAAAAATGTGTATCACGTTTTCACAGTTTTATTAATTAATTTTGTTATTTTTTTGAGGAAATAATTTGATTAAATACCTCTGATTATGTGGAATTATATCGAGAGAAACAATACCGTGTTTTGCATGCAACATCCAAATTGATTCCCAATTTCTTTCCTTTACCTAATCTGTTTGGTTTACTTTCATTAAATATAGATATAATTCCCTGTGTGTGTCATCAGCTGTTGTTACAGTAAGTTTTCACAGCATTTTTCAAGCTTTACACCAGTTGTGGTTTGAGTTGAGTTATGCTGTTTGTCAGAAGTCAGATCAATTCTGCGTCTCATCTTGTATTATTTTTCGAGAGGGCCAGTATAGGATGTTTGTATCACTATTGTTATCTGGAGTATCTGTTTGCTCCAGTATGTGCAGTGTTTGGCTTTTATCGCTTTATGGAAAATTACCTTCCCCGGGTCCATTTCAAATGTGTCTAGTGCCACCATGTGGTTGCTACAGCTACTGAATGCGGCACTCTGATCCTGACCTGCAGTCTAAGCTTAAAAGGATGAACTTCAATGCACCATATCTGCAGTTAAATAACCGGATGAGTGTATAGGATGTTTTGCGTGTGTGCAAGTGTGTGCGTTTGTGGGTATCTGGGAGTCAGGTAGGAATGTCAAGCATGATGTGCGAAGACATAACAGATGCTGATGGTGATCTTCTTTTCTGTAGAAATCTTTGTAGAGATTGGTAGTGATGATGGAAGCTGCTGGACGCGAACAAAAAAACCTTTCAGATCAGACAGGCCACATCAAAGGATGTCCCCTTTTTGACTTCTTGTCTTGTGTGAAATACATGCATGCATCTACATACAGTTTAGTGTCATTTCAACAGTTTTTTTTAATGGAATTGTGTTCATATATACTATACACACACACACACACACACACACACACACACACACAGACACACAGACACACACAGACACACACAGACACACACACACACAGTATATATGAACATATACTGTAAGCAATTATATGGTCAATTAGTCATGACAGGATATGTTTTTATTTCATTGTAACTTATTAAACTAAGTTAATCGTGTTCTAACCTAATTTTCTAAGTTACACAAGCTGTTTTAAGTCAGTTTAACATAATATAAATTCAATGGACTCATAAGGTTAATCTGATTCAGCTTAAAAATTTAAGGAAACCAGGATTTATCATATCATTAAATGTATGTACACACAAGGGACAATGCAGATGGATATATATCACTGTAGATATATAGATATTATACATATACATTTCCCTAAACATTTTTTAAGATGATTTCAAAATGTAAATATATTTGAATAATTAATAATGCATAACTAAATAATTTCTTCTATAACAATTTACTAGTGTATATGCATTTGGATCAGAAAAATCCAAAGAGTTAAGGTACAATATTAAATTTGTATATTAAACACGATAAAATAAAGAAATAACAATGTCACTTTAAATTTATTTACATAAAACTTACTCAATACTGACTCAGAAAGATCGGTTGAATCATTCATTTATTTATTTCTTTTTGGCTTAGTCCCTTCATTATCGAATTAAATCAAATCAAATCACTTTCGATTTGATTTGATAATGATTTCTGGTGTCGCCACAGCGGAATGAACCAACTTATCCACAATATGTTTTACGCAGCGGATGCCCTTTCAGCTGCAACTCATCACTGGGAAACACCCATACACATTCATTCACACTCATATACTACGAACAATTTACCCTACCCAATTCATTTATATCACCTGTCTGTGAACTTGTGGGGGAAAACAAAATAATCTTATCACAAATCGAAAAACAAGATTATTTTGCTTACCCCATTGGCAGATTTTTTTTTGCTTGATTTGAGGAAAAACTCACTTAATTTTGGCATATAATTTCTTAAAACAAGATAATATGTTTTACTTGTGTAGAAAATGCTTCTTGATTTAAGAATTTGTAGATATTTGGTCTAAAAACAAGAACAAAAAAATTCTAAGTAAGAAAAGCATTTTTTGCAGTGTAGCCGAAAAAAAAAAAAAAAGACTTTCTCCAGAAGAAAAAATATTATCTGACATACTATGGAAATTTCCTTGCTCTGTTAAACATCATTTGGGAAATATTTAAAAAAGAAAACAAATTTCAAAGGGGTTTAATAACTCTGATTTAAACTGCTATGCAATATTATATAGTTCTATTTTTTTTATTTTATTTTTTTTTACATTGCCACTACTAGTTCTAAGAATTTACATAAAATTACATGTACAATATTTATTTATAATATTTAACTATCAGTGTGTGAGGTGAAACATGCATACACACGCAACAAGTGTGCCGGTCGGGCAGGTAGTGTTATGGTCTGACTGGCGCCAGCACGGATGATCCGGTCATGCCTGAATGAGGATCACACGTACATTCTCCAAAATTCACCCTGTGTGGTGTGTTTATGATCGGCCTCATACACCTCTGTTTGAACCACTCACCTGCGCATGACCTGTGAGAGTGTGTGTGATGCAAAAAAAAAAAAAAAAAACGCAGACAGACAGGAGTCAGAACAGAATGGACCTGCATGAGTCTCGCACACACACTCTGACACACACACAACGCTTGGGTAAGTTTGAGTGGGAGTTTACAAATACTAAGCGTTTGACTGCGGCAATGAACCTGAATTCACCAGGTTACGCAGAGTGTGTGTGATGCCGGTGGCCTTGAAGTTGTGTTTAGGAACACTGTACATTTATTAAGGTATAATTGCTCTGATGATGCTTTTTGTGTTCATAAATTTAAGTTTCCAGATTGAGTGTGGATTTTGTGCCATAAAGGAATTTTGGGAGAAACATTTAGGAGAGCATTGTTAACATACAATAAGATTATCTTGTGATTGTGGAGTTATTTTGATGCCCTGTAAATACTTGGAGTTAGTGATTTTTAGAGGAGATATCTGACATTACATTTTTTTTCTTAAGAAAATGACATTAGCAAAAGTTGGAAAAAAAAGTTAATATGCTAAATCTCTTGAATATAGAATCAGAATCAGAATCTTTATTGTCATTGTACAAAATACAACGAAATTTACATTTGCCCTTCTCTTCAGTGCAGTATTTATCTAAAACAACAACAATAATTAAAAAGAGATAAAAAGATCAAATCAAATGAAGAGTTACAATACAATATTAAAAGTGCGTATGATGTGCATATAAAGTGGCAAGTGCATTTCCAAGCAGCTTTTCAAATTTAAAAGTTGAACAATGAAATTAAATGGAAAACAAATCAAAGCGCACAGGATTTTCATTTTTATTCTTCAGAAAACAACAACAACAACAAAAAGATCTCAGGAGAGATCATAACAATCTCAATGGCCCACACAGAATCTGTGCTTGCAGAAATCCAAAGATTTCCACATATTTTTGTACCCATCATTATTTACTTTACAAACTAATATTTTCTATGTTTTTGTGGATGAATTATGCTACACAAATTTTGGCTTTGTTTATCACACAAGTGGTTCTAATTAGATTTTGATTGCAAACATTAAAATAGTTGTTATTTTTATTTTTTTTAATTCCTTAAAGTCAAGGTTTTCAGCCCCTACACTCAATCCAATCAATCCACATAATATATTTTATACAGTAAACACAAATTCTGCAGATTCTGTTTGGCCCTGATGATTCAATACCAATTAAATGTAAAAACATCTCAATTGTAAAAATGTAAAAGATTCTTAATTAAATGTAAAAGATGTCTTATAGATTTCTCATCAATTTTTCATCGTTTTTTTGTGCAAATAGGAGAGAGAGAGAGAGAGAGAGAGAAAGAGAAAGAGAAAGAGACAGAGAGAATGAGATTCTAAAATAGCAATAGAGAATATTCTTGATAAGAAAAACACGACTACAACAACAAAATGTCAGGGAAAAAAAAGTGTATTTTTCTTTAAGTTAATGTTTTTTACACAATTAAAAAAAAAAAAATATATATATATATATATATATATATATATATATACCACAATGCTGTTGGATTCTGGGGCCATTCATACAGAATTTATCTTTCTGTTGATTAGAACCTATTATGCCAATTATGTCAAATAAATCTCTGATGCCCCTAGAATTTATATGTGATGTGTCAGCTCAAAATAGCCCTTTTTTCAAAAGAAGGTGGAGCTACAAATGCCTATGCGTCAGCATAGCAGTAGAATCAAAAAAGGACTAATGTTATCTTTGTGAAAAACTGAAAATGTCAAAAGAAGTTGATCAGAAAACATAGTCTATTGAGACTACCGTGTTTATTTGTGCATCCTAAAACTCCACATTTATAATGCCATTTAGGGCCTACTCACACTATGCTATCCAAACCATTCCCAGGCCCGTTTCCCGGATCGTTTGAGAAGTGTGAGTGCACTGAATTGGGGTCAGGCACAGTTCACTTGGCCGGCCCTGGCCCGGTTGGAAGAGATATGCCTGAGTGCCAATGTTTACTTTGGCTTTAGCACGGTGCAGTCATGTTTGAGCAAATTAAATATATAGAGAAAATTTCATATTGATCAATCATTCGTACTGTTCAGTGAACACAAACTGTCGTAGTTTATTAAAGACGCAAACCCCTCACTGCATGACAGCTGTGCACCTTCAGCAGACCTCCTAATTCCTGCCGCACAAGGACTTCATGATTGATTAAGATCGTTAAAAGTGGCTAATATGTTCGGTGAAATAATCGACTGCGTGTCACTGCGTATCAAACAACTTAAACAATATGACTAAAGAAATCTCTACTGTGCTGAACGAGAGCAATTACTGAACAGTGCAGTATCGATGACGTAAGCGTGCTTAGGCCCGAATGTAATGTGAGTGCGGACCAGTGGGGGAGACGGGAGGGGGGCAAAGCATGCTTTGGCCGGGTTCAAGGCAATTTTACATAATGTAAGTACGCCCTTAGTCACTGACATTATTTTTGGCTGGTACGGCATGACAACTCTAATGGCAGATAGCTGCTTCTCAGGGCTGTCTATGCTCATGAGTGAAAAATTGTATTTATATGTATTGTTGTATTTATATGTATTGTATTTATTGGCCGGGCTTTCCCAATCTGATTTACGGTTTGAATACTCTAATGCAGACAGCTTCTTATTGCTTCTTATTTCGGGCAGTCTATGGTAATGAGCGAGAGAATTGTAAGTAATGGGCAGGACTTCCCCCTTTCAGATGACATGTACAAAGAATCAAAGTGTTTCTGCAAACTGTTTTTATGAGGTGCGATTATATTCATATATATATACATACATATATATATATATATATATATATATATATATATATATATATATATATATATATATATATATATATATATATATATATATATAATTATTATGTATATATTTATTTATACAATAGTTCTGTTTGGTTCTTGAATCTGATTGGCTGATAGCTGTGATATATTTAAGTAATATCAGCACCCGTAAAGCCTCTTTACCCTTTGTGTATTACACTGCCCATATACAACCAGCAAAAAGCAGACACTACAGATCTAAATTTTAAAAGATGCTTGCTCAGCTGTTTAACTGTCAGCTTATGATTTGAATCCAAGGCGGAAGAAAGTAGCTCCTCATACAAAAGGGTTTTGAGACTCCATGTTTGATTTTGTTTTTATACATACAATTATGCTGTCAAACTGTTGTATAAACGCAATATCACACTCGTAGCAGAGCGATATGGCTGTATATAGGCACTGGTGGGGGCACTAAGGCACAACGCATGCCTCCCACCAGTGCCGATATACAGCCATATCGCACTGCTACTCCTGTGATATTGCTCATATACTGTATATAAAATATAAATGCTATATAATGCTATATAAAATACATATATATGAGCAATATCACAGGAGTATATATATATATATATATATATATATATATATATATATATATATATATATATATATATATATATATATATATATATATATATATAAAATTTTATTTGCTACTTAATATTTATTTTTACTACTCTACTAAATATTCTGTTTTAGTTGGAATGCTTTAATATACTGAAATAAAAGTTTTAGTTGGTTTTGTTTCACGTGAACATTAAGAAAAAGCATCTTTGTCATGTTGCTGTCAAATAAAGCAGTAGTCATTCCAACTTACTGGAAACCACCTTGTTCTTTTGATTGGTTCACTGCTTTAGAATGGACATTATTAAGCAGCACTGCATGTAAAAGTTACAATTCTTTTACTTGACATGGCATTTTTAAATAGCATTTAAACAGAAAACAATAAAAAAAGTAACACATTGGAAATGAAAAAATGCATCCTGTTTGAATGGTCCCAAAAGGTAACGTAATGTAATACAATGTGTGTATTTATATAGCGCATATATTGTGTATGGCCATACACCCAAAGCGCTTCACTATCATGAAGAGGGTTCTCTCCACACCACCACCAGTGTGCAGCATCCACTTGGATGATGTGGTGTCAGCCACAGCACAATGGTGCCAGTGTGCTTACCACATCAACTATTGGTGGAGTGGAGAGACAGTGATAGAGCCAATTTCGTGGATGGGGAGGATTGGAAGGCCATGATTGTTAAGGGTCGAGGTGGAATTTGGCCAAGCCAACGGGGTTACACCCATACTCTTTACGAGAAGTGTCAAGGGATTTTAATGATCACAGAGAGTCAGGACCTTGGTTTAACGTCTAATCCGAAAGACGGTGCCCACTAACAGTGTAGGGTCTCCTTCACTTTTTACTAGGGCACGAGGACTCACACAGACCACAGTTGAGTGCCCCCTGCTGGCCTCACTCACACCATTTCCAAGTGTCCAACTATACAGTAGTCAGTTAAACAATTAGGGCTCTATTTTAACGATCTAGGCGCATATTCCAATGTGCAGGGCGCAAAAGCATTAAAGGCATGTAAAAATCCCCTTTTGCTATTTTAGGGACAGAAAAATCTGCGTTGTGCCGCAGCGCATGGTCAAACAGGCTTGAGCTTATTCTTATAATGAGTTATGGGTGTGTTTTTAGAATAAACCAATCAGAATCTCATCTCCCATTCCCTTTAAGAGTTAGTTGTGTCGTGCAATAGCACATTTGCTATTTACATGGCGGACTTTGAAAGTGGAAAATCTGAGCGCTTCACTAGAGAGAAAACAGTTAAACAGACCTGATCTGCAGTGTGAGCCTGAGGGAATGAGCCTTATCATTCTTTACTTCCACTTTCACTCTTTTTCGTGGAAACGTGCTGTACCCACAGACATCCATTAGCCTACATAATTAATTTTGTTTGTTAGGCACAAAGATTTGTTTCAAAACTATTTCTAAATTCAGTTCTAATTTCCAGCAAACAAATAAATGAACAGTAATAAGTGTGGTCAAAAAACTGTGTTATATCCAAATACACGTTATACCACATATGGTCCAAAACCTGACAGGTGGGCAAATCTAAGCTTGTTTTTAATAAAACACATAGAAATATGCATATAAGAAATTATACTACTACTAATAATAACATTATCCAAAAGCAAATTGCCCTGAATAAACTGAAAAAGACTCTCGAGATGAAGGCATGAAAGCAGTGGTTTTTATATTTATATAAAAATAATTTTGTAATAATTTATTTCTTAATTTTTTTATTTGTAAAGATATTTGCATATTGCTATAAATCCTGTGCATATTAAGCAATGTGTAAGCAAAAGCGCACAACTAACGCCTCTGCGCTGGACTTTAGACCTGCTCTCAGCTGGTCTATTGTGCAGTCTATTTTAGATCCTCAAAATAGCAACGCGCCTGCAATGCGCCTTAACACACCTCCTTTTTTAGACCAGAACACCAATGGGCGCACATATGAGTGCAAATGCATTTGCTATTTAAACAGCGTGGTGCAAAAATGTCAAAGTGACACTTGCGTCCAACTAGCAAAACTAGCAAAACTTTGCTAAAACTAGCAAACAACATTTGCATCGCGCCTTGTGCCGGATTGCACAGGGTGTATGATAGGGCCCATAAACTGTAAAGTAATTCTAGTCAGATTTTGGCAGCTTTATAATTATCATTGTCAAATGATTTCTGTCATTTCACAGCCTACAACAGTCAAAAATCTAATCAAAACAAAACAAAGGCTTTAGGGGTGGAAGTATGAGGACAAAACTTGACAAATGTCTAAAACACCTGAACAGTGTTTAGTTGTGTAACCGTAGTAAAATTGTAATAACTGACTCTGGTCAGTTAAATAATTAGAAAATATTGTACATACAAGAAAAATATAATGAAATAAAAGATGTAGTATTAAATTTAAACTGCAACATTTCTGGTGCTTTCTAAACTCTTTAATACCAAGATGCTTAATAAAATCACACACATCAGTTTGAGCTGTTACCATGTTTCGTAATTTTATCTTGAGACCTAGTAATCCAGAATGAATTTTGATTTTGTTACTATGTGACTCATTTATGTAATATAATCTTAATCCAGATTCTCAATTTGTTCTCAAACATTTCTCAACCAAGACCAAATGATTACATCATGTTATGCTGTTTTCAAAATACATAACATTTTTATGTTATGATTGTGTTAGCTTGATTATTTTAATTAGAGTTGTGTCATGAATGAAAACCATGTAACACCTCTGTGTCACCCAATATCATTGAAAAATTTCGGTTTCTTGCCACTGTTGCTTCTGGCTTGCAGACATTTATATGAAACTGAACTGAATCAGAACTACACCAGCATTCCACCCCTCTGCTTCTTGCCTGAAATATTCCACAATCTATGATAACATGCGTATGAAAAGCTCCTTTAACACAGTTTACATTGTAAAAGCGCTACAGAAATAAACATGAGTTGACTTGACTTGAGAGTAGGACTAATATGAAGGTTGTAGTTTGATTCTTAATACCTGCAGTAGGTGGTTGAAAGCTTCTGTACTGTACATTGTCAGAAAACAAGAAAGAAAAAATTACATAGTGGTATAAAACTTACAATTGTTCCTTTAAAAGTTGATAAAAGATCCTTATAAGTTTATTTTACTCTAAAGTCTAAGCTAGAGGTACAAAAATGTACCCTTTAGTTAGAGTTGTTTTTTTTTTTTTTTTTTACAGAGGACTAAGACCTGAGGACCTGTGCAGGTTTTAGTCTATAATTTAAATGGTGAGCCACATCAGGGTTGGGTCCCAATGTATTAAATATCAAGTTTGTGTGTAATACTCGAGTCAGTCAGACTCCCCTCATCCACCAGTGATTAGTCAGCCACATAAATAAGGTGGATAAAACACATACACAAACACAGAGCTTGGTTTAATTTTCCACTGTGTTTTTGATAACAGAACTATTTGGAATGTAATGCAAATACATGCCATTGGCATGGTAACATAATTTTCAATTCATTTCATGTTTATTTATATAACGCTTTTATAATGTAGATTGTGTCAAAGCAGCTTAACATAATTCTAACAAAGTCCAGATTTCAGAGTTGAAATTCAGTTTAGTTCAGTTCAGTTTGGTTTAAATATCACTGCTGAAAGTTCAAACACTAAACATAAGTGTAAAGTAAACAGTTATATGGATGTTTATCATATATTTCTGTTTCGGGACTCTTTTTTTCTTATAATTCCTTTTTTAATAAGAAAAAAAAAAATAAAGAAATAAAATATATATATATATATATATATATATATATATATATATATATATATATATATATATATATATATATATATATATATATATATATAAATAAATAAAAAGCGTTCTTCGGCCTAGCCAGCTAAGGCCAATTAGGCAGCCAAGAAACTATGAAAAGGTTTTGACATCCTTGACATTATGTAAACAAGTGTTTTACCACTGTCAGAGGAAGTGCTTCTTACAGTTGTTTTTTTTTCTTTCTTTTCTGCAACACATTTATACTTTTTAATCGCTGTTTGCTGTCAATATGTGCTGATTGGGTGTAGTTGGATCTGTATCTTACCGTCTGTGTTTTATTCTGGTACACACTGTACAAGGCATTTCTCAGATTGGTTTAGGTTCAAATAACATACAAGTGCTGGTTGGTTCCATGTAGCACATTTACAGGTTTCCTTTGGTTTAGGTATGAATTTTTGGATAAAAAATCCAAGTTTTTTTTTTTTTTTAACTACAACTATATCAGCATTCCACCCCTTTGCTACCTGCCTGAAATATTTCACAATCTGAAATAACAGACTTTTTATTATTTTTTTTTCATCTACTGTATAAAAAGCTGTTTTAACACAATCTAAAGTATAAAAGCACTACAGAAATACAAATAAATTGTGTTGACTAGATATTAATCAAAAGGTTGTAAGATTGATTACATTAGTAGGTGAAGGAAAGCTTCTTTATTGTACCCACAATGACAAAAAAAGTATACAATGGAGGTACAATTTTGTATCGAGTTGTATACAACCTATGATCAAACCTTTAAAGGGCCTCAAAAGGTACTTAGGGTACAATTTTATAGTCACAATTAACTCAACAGTCTAAAATATTGGTTAAAAAAGGTACCCTTCAGGGAGTACCCGAGACCCGGAGACCTCTGCAGGTTCGGGTCTATGTTTAAAATGGTCAGCCAATGCTAAATTGGGTCTCTGACAACACCCGCCCACTAGTGATTAGTCAGGTACATAAATAAGATGGTTAACACACACACACACACACACACACACACACACTGCTTTTTTAATTTTTCACTGTGGTGCTGATAATAGAACCCTTTCGAATGTAGTACAAATGCGTCAGTATTTGCCTTGGTAACATACGTCCAAAGTAAACAGCAATATGGACAATTATTATTAGATATTTCTGTTTTGGGACTCGTTTTCTTATATTTACACTTGTAAACACTCGTTCCAACGGGTTCGCTCTTGGTCCTGACCACACTTGTCAGCGTTACCAAGCCGACAAATCACAGAGCTTGTGATACACATTGTTTTGACAGAGTTGCTGTCGTTGTGAGAGAGGTGCCAGTCAGCATCGGCCAAGGCCACAGTGAAGGCTGCACCGGAGCATACAGATACGTGTGCACTTGATGCCGAAAAATAAATCAGCCTTAAGGCATTTCTTGGCTCTGCATGGGTTCAGGTTTAAATAACATTCTGTACCGGATGGGTTTTGGAAGCACATTTACAGGTTTCTTTTGGTTCAGATATGATTTTTTGGACCCATAAAGACCTATACCTCAGGGTACCACCGCATCAATGACCTTTGTATCTAAAACGATACAGATTTGTACCTTTTTTCTGAGAGTTCATGTCTGAGGTGTACCCAATTGATTCATGGACACACTAACTTGGATTGGCCACATGTCCTAAGGATAAATTCCTATACCTGGTCATCTAGTCACTTCACTTCGTTCTCTCTTTGGACATATTTGATACTGAATCAGTATCAGTATCAAATTTGTCCAAAGAAAAACAAGTGAAGTTACTGGATGACCAGATATAGGAATCTATACACGGAACATGTAACCCATCTAGATTAGTGTGTCCGTTGAGCACCTCAGATGTGCACTCTCCAAAATTTTGATATAAAATAAATTGTTTCCAGCTTACAGTTCTGAAAGACTAACTCTTGAACTTTTAAAGTCTCCATTTAATTTCTAGTTGCATCAATTGTGAGGTTAAAGAGATCCCAATTGTGAGGCCAACGTTTTAAGGTTTCCTAAATTGCACTAGGACTCATTCCACAAGTGAGCAATGAGAATGGGGACGTATCAAAAACAGATTGTTGGAAAGGACTCTTCGAAATGGAAACAGACTCAACGGGCTCCAAAGTCTCAAATCAATACTTGAACCCCCGTCCATCCCTCTCCAGAGAGAGTTGTCCTCCCTGCATCTCTCTCTTCCTCCATCTTTCATCCCTCTATCATCAACCCACCTCACACACCCCCAACCGACCTTGCGGGGTCACCTGTCTTTGTCCGCCGAGCTTCGAGAGAGCTTTGTGCGAGTGTGTGAGCGAGCGAGAGAGAGTGTGTGTGTGTGTCTAGGCTTCTTATCTCTCTGGGCTGCTGCCGTTTTAAATTATTCATCCCTACTGCTCCTGCACACACACACTCACACACATGCACATCTCCATCACATGCCTGCCCGCATCCGCCCGCCCGAGAGGCGGTCTCCGTGGCAACCTTATCAAAGATCGCAGATTTCAGCTCGAGAAATGAAATAAAAGGGGAAATTGGCTGCATTAGCATAAGAGGAGGAAGCCTGGAGTTGAATACACACCCCTGAAGCCTCCCCCTCTGCTTCTCCTTAGTCTTCCTCACTCTTCCTCCTCCTCCTACCCGCAGTTCTTATCTCAGCCGTCTGACCAGCCTCTCCCTCAATCCTTCTATATATATCTATTTTTTTTAATTCCGCACCCCCCTTTCTCTTGCTTTTTGTTCCTTTTTGGCTCAAGGGGGGGGTGGAGAGAGAATGAAACGAAAAAGGAAATAGATTTGGTTTGGATGACCTTTGACCCTTTCAGTGCGGGTAAACAATGTGTAGTAACCTGGGAGATGGGGCATGGGGATGTCAGGGGCGACTGCTTGACAGGCGACTTGATTTCCTGTGGAACAGGGGGCTCGTTTCCTGCATTTTACAAGGGTTTATTTTGGCAGACTTGGTCTGGTCCATAGAGAGCCTCCTCTTTCGAGTTGACTTTGACCTACAGCTGTATGAAATGGAGTTTTTTTGTGATATTATATGAACCTGTTTCTTTCTTAAAGAAATCCTGTTGAACATTCTTTTCTGTGGAATGCTGTGGCTTCTAGAGTTTTCCCATCTGGATTGGGATCAAATAGAGACCCATTTTTTATATTATTGGAATCAGAATCTCTCTATTTAGCCATTTTGGTCATGAAGGTATTTGATGAGCCAAACAGTTAAGCTTGTTTAGTCTTTCTAAGACCTTGCCAGTGCTCAACCCTCATTTAAATGATTGGGCTATCCAAAAAATAAATAAATAATGAAAAATTAAATACTTACCATCATGATTTTCCCTCAGAACTTCATTCATCTTTGGAACACAAGTTAAGATATTTTAGATAGGACCTTTGCTGTCTGGAGAATCAGAGAGCTCTTGTATTCTGAGATGTTCAAAGAGAAGCCCAAAACATCTCATGCCACTTCAGTGGTTTAGCAGTCAGCTCCAAAAACACTTTTCATTGCAATACAACTGTAAAACAGATGCGTTTGCCCATGTCTTTCATATTAGATCATGGTGTGTGATTAATGTGTGTTAATAAAAGTTAAATAAGTAAAAATGTGTAAGTTTAAATAAATAAAAAGTAAATAAAACCAAGTTAGAACAATGCAATATTGCAGAGTTTGGAAAATAATAATTGCAATATGCTGAGATGTTCTCCTGGGTGTTGTATGTTATAATGATAATCATTAACATATAGATTTTCTTTTATTTCATTATATAATCAGTCCCCAGCCATTCCTGGAAAGTCATAGAGGTCATAAACAAAGCCGGAGTCCAATGTAGAAGTATTCATTCATTCATTTTACTTCGACTTACCCCCACGTTATTTCAACAGGGGTTGCCACAGCGGAATGACCACCAACTTATCCAGCATATGTTTTACACAGCGGTCTTTCCAGCTACAACCCAGTTCTGTGAAACATCCATACACACTCGTTTAGACATATACATTATTGCAATTTATTAAAATAAATGGCAATTTAGTTTATTCATTTCACCTATACCACATGTCTTTGGACTTTGGAGGAAATAGGATCATCCAGAGGAAACCCATGCAAACACAGCCAGTCAAATGTCAACAGACTCGAACCAGCGTCTTTCTTGCTGTGGGGCAACAGTGCTAACCACTGAGTCAACGTGTCGCCCTGTAAAATTATATTATTTTGTATTTTACAGGATGTAGATGGGCTAATGGCCGCTAGTGAACTATGAAATGGTGAGTCTGTCACTAAATTCAGGGTTCAGCCATATATCAAATCCCCATGACTTTCACTTACAAACTAGCTGATTTTACATGACTAAAGAATGGGACAACAGACCTCTGTTGTGCTTTGCAAAATATAATTTTGCAGAACCTAACTGGCCACTCTGAGAACAACAATAATTGTTTTGATAGTTGTTTTACAAACTTTATATTTACATTTTCTGTCGTCTTTTAATACCCAGTCTTTGAAGTGGTCATTTTGAATCCAAAGCTCCCAAAATTGACATTATCCTGAGACATTAGCCTCTAGTACAGTCTGTTCAAATAGTTAGTCTAGTAACGGCATTGGACTTACAGCAAGTTACTGCCAAATGATGAGCTTGAAAAAAAAATAAAATTGAGCTGAAAACAGACTAACAAGTGTGAAACAATGCAATAATATAGTATAGAATAGTGACATTTTAATGAATGGGAAAAAAAGAACAAACTGAATTATATTCCATGACTCAGAGAAATAGCATATTTCAGGTATGTATATGAAATTAACACCTGCCATTAATACCCACCAACACAGGTAGATTTAAGCTGTGGCGGATAGCCATTTTGGCTGATTAAAAATCATTTTTAAATTGTAGTTTTCTTAAAAGCAGAGTTTGACAGTAAGATTGGCCCAAAATGTGTGCACAAAAGTGAAAAGTTTGTTCTATGTCTATGGAGTCTATGGAAAATATGATGTCTCTGTGTTTTTTTAGTACATTTATTGTCATTTTGAGTGTGTATGTCTGGCCTTTAGGCCTGTGGTCAAGCTCAGCATCATTTAGAGACCACTTTTTGAAGAGCTATGCAATCCCACCCACCCGTCTCACTTTCATATCCCACACAGTCCCGATTATCACTTCTGTTTGTTCTTTTATCTTTTATTTTTCAAGCCCACAATGTGGAAAAATCACATAAATCAATTTAATTACTGTGTCAATTTCCACGGAGATCATCTGTCAACATGTAAGTCACAGTTCTTGCATGAAAAAAGATACTTTTGAACAAAATGTTTGTTTTGTCTTCTGAATGGGACATTATAGAGATGTTACTTAGAACATATCAATTGCAGGCTTTTTGTTGCTGGTCATAATAAAGCTTCCCGGAAAGGAATTGTTCTCACAAGCCTTGGTTTTTATATTCGCGTGATTATGAAAGCATTAGCGCACGTTTAGCATTTATCCAGCCATTTGTTCCTTCACGTTCAGCATCTTTTCTTGCATTGCAATGGAGATTTTTGCCACAGGGCCCAAGTTGTTTTGACGTCAACATTTGTAGCCTTTGACGCCGCTAATCTGGTTAACACCAATTAAACGGAAGTGCAAAGCAAATCACGCAGGGTGTTGGTCTCGTTGGTGGTCCAGAAAAGACTGTTTTTTTTTGTGTGTGTTTTGTTTTTTTACGACAGAGTGGTTGGAGGCCATTCTGCGTGTTTGTAACCCCCCTGCTTCCATTCCCTCAGCCTACGTCTGATTTCTCATAGACATAAAAGACTGTAATGCCTCCGGGCTTCAATCCTGCCCACTCACCGTCTACAACGTTTGCATCGACTTAGCTGCCGTAAATAGCCTGTAGAGATGGGGCAAAAGTGTATGTTTGCCTGTATCTGTGTATGTAAGGGATACAGTAAAGCCAATTGCACCAAGACCACACATTCAGAGAGCGATTCCTTCTTTGGCTCACTTACACATTGGACACACACACACACGCACACACACACACACACACATTACATTGATGGTGGTGGCGGTAATGATGAGTGACAGTGAGAGACTGCGGACAAATGTTGATCCCCACAATCCTAACTTTCAGTCGTGCTGGTGTGGCAATGTGAGCAGTGCTGGGCCCCTGATAACTGGTATGGGGCGAATATACATATATGGGGTTTCGGTCAGTGCTGAATGTGTGCGGAGACTCTGATAGTCCACAGCACCATGGGTGTTTGGCCATGAACAATTTACAAGTTTGTGTGTGGTTAAACGAGGGATTTTTTTTTAAAAAATTTTATTGCAGTCCACTCTGCAGGCACTTCTGGAAATTATATTCAGGGTTTTGCAGCACAGAGCAACTTATGCAACTTTTATGCACTTGCTGCGTGGAACATAGAAAATCAGACTAACAAAATGGACTAAAAAGACTAGATAAATGTATATATATATATATATATATATATATATATATATATATATATATATATATATATATATATATATATATATATATATATATATATATGTATATATATATATATATGTATATATATATATATATATGTATATATATATATATATATATATATATATATATATATATATATATATATATATATATATATATATATATATATGTATATATATATGTATATATATATATATATATATGTATATATATATATATATATATATATATATATATATATATATATATATGTATATATATATATATATATATATGTATATATATGTATATATATATATATATATATATATATATGTATATATATATATATATATATATGTATATATATATGTATATATATATATATATATATATATATATATATATATATATGTATATATATATATATATATATATATATATATGTATATATATATGTATATATATATATATATATATATATATATATATGTATATATATATATATATATATATATATATATATATATATATATATATATATATATATATATATATATATATATATATATATATATATATATATATATATATATATATATATATATATATATATATATATATATATATATATGTATATATATATATATATATATATATATATATATATGTATATATATATATATATATATATATATATATATATATATATATATATATATATATATATATATATATGTATATATATATATGTATATATATATATATATATATATATATATGTATATATATATATATATATATATATATGTATATATATATATGTATATCTATATATCTATATATATATATATATGTATATATATATATATATATATATATATATATATATATATATATATATATATGTATGTATATATATATATATATATATATATGTATATATATATATATATATATATATATATATATATGTGTATATGTATATATATATATATATATATATATATATATATATATATATATATATATATATATATATATATATATATATATATATATATATATATATATATTAGGGTTGCACTATACTCGCTAACATTTGAGCTCTGTTGAGCATGTTCTTAAACAACACTGATTGGTGTTCAAATGCTCACCAGAAATGAATGTGATTGGCTGTGAAGCTCAGCAGTTCACCATATTTACAGAGTGTAACCACAGATACAGGGACACTGAAGGGGTTTTAAGCCATGATTCATCATCGTATGTCATTGGATTGCTTGTAAGTCAGCTTATAGACAAACCAGCTGATCAACGTGACTTTGAAACACTCCGCTGTCCCTGTTTCAACAGTTCGGTGAACTGATGAGCTTCACGGCCAATCACAGTCATTGGTATCTAATTCCAGTCTCTAGGGTAAGCAACACGAGTAACTGGCAATGGTCAGGTCAGGCAGCAAGCAATCTTGAAACTACGAACAATCCAAAATACAAAAATAATAATAATGATAATAATAACAGGTAGAAGAAAGCAAAGAAACAATAAATATGCTCAGCTGACAAGACTTTGCAAAGAGTGTGTGAATGTGTAGTTGTGTCTCCATTATAGGCTGAAACTTCCAAAGACACATTAAAAGTGCATTTGATTCATCGCAGAACTACGAAGGCTGTATCAGTTGTTTCCCAAGTAATGAAGAAAACAATCGGTTGATCTTTTGCAGATGACAAGACAAAAAATCCATATTACGGTTTTAGAGAAGCGTATTAGGCTTCAGTTTACTTGGATATCTAACTAATGAAATGTTAAAAACAAAAATGCCATACCATTTGACATGTCTTATTACATTTACATTTGGTCATTTAGCTTTTTGTATTTTTCTTTGGGAAAAAAGTGCCATATTTAAGCTGTTTATTTTTCACACATGTACTCTGACACATTGTATGTGCACTAAACATATTTTATTGATTTAAACTCTTTATAGTGGAAGCAAACAAATAATGAATTAAATAAAAAGCAGTGAAAAACAAACAAATCAACAATAGTATATATACCTACTTATACACAGTGTACTTATATAGTTTTAATTTACACGTGGAGACATTCAGCAAACAAGAAGAGGCAATACACACAGGCAATGCTAATTATACAAAGGAACTGTCATTGGTTATAGAATTAGGTTCTAAAGTAAGGTTTTAATTTTTTCACAGAGAAGATAGTTTCTACAGGTGGTTTGTAAAGCCCACTTACCTGTGTGAAGCACATAATGTTTTACATTTTGTGTATCGTTATGGACTAATGGATATATATTCTTACATTTTGAAAACTTTGTTTTACCTTAAAATCATGTAATGTAAGTTTTAAAATCATTTTTTGAAAAAGTAAGTTCAAAGGTTACTGCCACTAATTAATGGCAGCTGTATGGTTTGTTAGGTAATGAGGTCAAAACTCTGTAGACTCGACAGTCTCATTTCACAATGATTAGTTAGACTTTCGCGGACTTTGAAAGACTCACCTGTGAAGTCTGCATCCACTGCATCTTCCAGGTAATGTGTAATAGCTGGGATCATATTCAGAACAAAGATTAGTGGGAAATGGAGTCCATCTGAATGACATTAGAACAGAGTGGATAATCCTCTCGTGGACTCTAGCTCCTGGTACTCCACCTGGGGAATATGCCATTAAATAACTAAAACATGTTCTAAAATTAATGACACTTTATTGTTTTGTTATATTAAGATTTTGTAATATGCACTTAGGTGGGTGCAGAATGTGTGTTCAGACAGGAGACAGGTCGGAACTGCAGACAGGCCAGTGAAGTACCTGTATACTCTTCCTCCACAGACAGGACTTTGTAATGTGTGATTTTGCATTGTCTTGTTCAAATACACAAAAGGGGTCCCTGGAAAAGAAGGCAGCAATATTGTGCTCCATAATCTCTACGTACTTCTCAGCATTTATGGTGCCATCACAGAAGTGCAAGTTACCTTTGCCAAAGGCACTGACACAACCCCATACCATGACAGACCCTGGCTTTTGGACGTGTTGCTGGTAACAGTCTGGATGATCCTTTTCTTCTTTGTTTCAAAGCACATGGTATCCATTTGTCCCAAAAACAATTACCTGAAATATTGATTAATTTGACCACAGTACATGTTTCTACTGTGTGATGGTCCATGCCAGATGCCTCCGAGTTTAAAGTTCTGGACACTTAACATAGGGCTTTCTTTTGGCAAAGTATAGTTTGGCATTTGTGGATGTAACTACGTATTGTGGTACTCGACAAAGGTTTGCCAAAGTAGTCCTGACCTATGTGGTGATATTTTGTTATGCACTGTTGAAAGAGAAATATCCAATGTCTTCCTATCTTCCTTTGAGTGACATTGTTTTAAAACATTTCATTTATTTTCTCACGTATTTGTTGGCAAACTGACGATTCTCTCCCCATCTTTGCTCCTAAAGGACTAGATCTTTCTTGAATGCTGCTTTTGTACCAAATCACAATAACAATCACCTGTTGACATCACCTGTTTCAAATATCATCATTTAACCAGTTTACCTGAGTACCAGTCCTAAATTGCCAGTTCCAACTTTTTTGAATTGTGTTGCAAATCTGAATGACAGGAAAAGATGTATATTTACAAATTAAATTAAGTTGACCAGACAAAACATAACATATTTTGTGTTTATAATGTCTGCAATGAAATACAAGTCAAAGTACTTTTGGAAATCACTACTTTTTTATTTGTGTTCTCTATACTGTCCAACTTTTTTCTCATTTGGGGTTGTAAATACATTAATTATACCAATACAGTTTTGATGACATTAGTTGAATTCTAGCATCGCTCTATTCATTATTTGTGTGGCTGAAACTGTTTTTGATACAAATCTTTATTGTTTTATGTTTCTTTCTTTTTTTGTGTGCTCTGTGGTAATTTGATTATGCTGGTTAATGTTAGCTAGTTGGCTAGACACAAACAAAGCAGCAGTCTAGCAGGAGCACCAACTGAAATCATTCTCTTACAAATACAAAAAAAAAAAAAAAAAATGATGATAACACTAAAGAATACAACTGAAGTTGCCAATAAATCTTCATAAAAAGACACTTCTCTAAATGAACAGTATGTTATTAATACTATTAATTCTAATTATAAAATTAACTATAAATTAGCCATATAGACTTTAAAACAAAAATACTGTTAGTCATGATTATTGTGGTGATGATTATTATTTTTCCCTCTAACAAATAAGAATGCCAGATAACATGGATTATTGGAGTTTAACAGAAATATTTTCTTTCCACTTGGTCAAGTGAGTCCTTGTTTGACCTGAATGAAAGATTTTTACATGATTTAATAGTTTTCTATTCATTTATTTTTTTGTTTTTGTTGTCGTTTAATCACTAAACAACAGCTTTTTAAACAATCTAATTAACGTTTTCTGCAACAGTGTAATACTTTAAAGTGAGATCTAATGAGATCAAATGTTTATCATTTGTAATGGTTAAGACAAACTTACAACCATTATTAGAAACCTTGGAAACAACAAATACTATACAGCTATATATAAAAAAAAGGTTTTTCCACCTTCTAAGTTTTGTCTGGAATTATGATTTGTAATTGTTTTTGAGTAACTTATTATTTGTTTGTTTGTTTGTTTGTTTGTTTGTTTGTTTGTTTGTTTGTTCATTCATTAAGTTAGCTGTTTATTTATTTACTTATTTGCTTATTTATTTATTGATGGAAATATTTTGTAAAAAGGAGGTCTTTTTATTTTTATTTATTTTTGTTTTATTATATGTGTTTAGGGCACTTGTGTATAAATAGGCATATATACTGTTTTTTTTCTTTTTCTTTGTGTTTGTGTTTTTTTTTTTTTATTTAGAATTATTATGTTTCCATTATAAAGATTTTAAATAATTAAAAAAGGTTTAGTACACATACAATGTGTCAGAGTAGGATAATTGGTTCATTTTGTGAAAAATACACATAAACAGCTTAAATATGGCACAGTTTTTTTTTTCAAAAGAAAAACACAAAAAGGCTCAAATGAATTTATTTATTTATTTATTTATTTGTTTATTTATTTATTTATTTATTTATTTATTTATTTATTTATTTATTTATTTCAATTTGATGATGTTCATTTAGAGCATTTTTATATTTTACTTGTAAAAAAAAACATGGTGCCATATTAATCTGTTTATGTTCATTTTTACACATCACAAACCCAATTGTTTAACATAAAATATTTAAAAAGATTTAAGTAATAGATATGTGGTGGAAATTTAAAAATTATTTCTTTTAAAACAACATGTTAATTAAAATGGACTGATTAAATTCTGACACATTTTACATTGACACACTTACACACTTTTAAATTGATTTAAAGTCTTTATAATAAAATAATAATGAATGAGAAAAATAAAGTATTTATATAGACACACAAAACAAAAGAATAAAAGAATATAAATAAATAAATAAATAAATAAATAAATAAATAAATAAATAAAAACATAAATAAATAAATAAATAAATAAGGTTCTCATATAAAAAAACAAATTTTTCTTGAACATATTTTTATTATCTCATTAAGTATATCCACATTATTTTAATGTACTACACAATTTATTACATATGTAATGAAGTTATTATACTATGTTACATAAAACTTTGAATGTTAGTTTAAAGCTGCACAAAATCTCAAAAACTTGAACTCGGTAGAACAAAAGAAATTATTAAGCCCAGGGCGAAGGGAGGCGGATGAACTCATAAATCTCTGCTATCTCTCTGTTTTTGTGCTTTTATCAGCAGACCCTTGTGTTTTGTTGTATGTTATTGAGGCTGGACGAGACTAGGGAAGATATGTCCAGAGAACAAGAGGGGGAGGAAAGCTGAGAAAGGACAAAAAAATGAAGAGTGGTTGATGATACTGCATCATAAAAAAATTGGGAAAAATGGACATAAAAAGCTTTAAGCATCAAAAAAATCTTTGACCCTTTGAGGTCATTAAGCAGACAGTGATATCATATGGAGACTGTGTGTTTTGAGGGGAAGGATTATTATGTATTAGTACACTCATCTGTAATCCCCAAGGACAGTCAGAGATTATCGCAAATAATACACAGCTTGAATTATTATGAAAATGATATACAGTGTGAATCCCTGTTTGCTTTTGGGTATATCGTTGCTTTGTCAGATGCTGATTTGGATTTGGTATTAAAAATGGCATACAGTGTGTATTAGAGGTGACCAAATTGGCGAAAAGCTGTACACTATGGTAGACACAGTGCACCCAGGAGGTATTCATAGCGCTTCACTTTTTCCACATTTTTTATGTCATAGCCTCATTCCAAAATGGATCCAATTAATTTATTTCCTCAACATTTTACACACAATACCCCATAATGACAATGTAAAAAAAAAAAAACAATAATTGTTGCAATTAAAAAAAAAATGAATTAAAAAAAATTAAAAATGTTTTGAAACCCGAAAAATCTTTGCTCAATACTTTGTTGCTTTTGAATATGAGACCACAAGCTTGGCACATCTGTCTTTGGGAATTTTTGCCCATTCTTTGCAGTAACTCTCAAGCCCTTTTCAAATCTCTTCAGAGATGTTCAATATGATTTAGGTCTGGGTTCTGGCTGGTTTGCAAACAAACAAACAAACAGACATACAAATAAATAATTAAATAAATTAAGCGATCAGTCCTGGAAATCCTAACCATCCAAACAAAATAAGACACTTTTAATATACAAAGTCAATGTATGCATGCGGTGTCGTGCAAGTTATGTTTATAAACTGCATGTGGATCCTCTACTCTGTTATTATGCTCAGTCCATAACAGTTGTTATTTTTAATTTTTTTTTTATTAAAGAACTCAAAGAACATTAAAAACAACTTGCAACTACAATTTGAATTCAATATAATTGTGGAAGTTGCTCGCAAACTGCAACCAACTACTCTGCTAGCTGTTAATATTAAGTTATTTCTCGTCTGTACTTGTTTAGTATATGTTGTACTCTGTATGTGCATATTATTCCATATTGCAAATTTTAACTGTTGTACAGTGTCGTCCAGAACTGGGAACTCTTATGGCGCACAGAGTGTTTTTGCTGTAAAGTTGCTGCTTTTCATTATATTGGTAATGATATTTGCATCGTAGGAGTGTATGCGTGCGTGTGGCCATCGGCGGTCCCTGTTTTGAAGAGTTAGACAATTGCACATCCATGTGTGTTGGTAAAGTCCTGTGAAGTTGAGTGTGTGTTTGGGTGAGTGGGTGTATATCTGGGCCTGGCCGCGCTGGTACGCTTCTCTTTGTTGGTAAATCACACACACACACATGGTCGGGTGGGGAGGCAGATTGTGGTTCCAGTGGGGTTTTCTTAAACAGGTTTTTCGTCCGCTCGGCTTTTAAAACTCCTCTCTCCAATTCACCCCATTCTCCATCCTCTCCTCTCTCATCGCCCCCTCTTTAACTCCTGTTACCCTGATTCAGGCTCCTGGTGACACTCTACCATCTTTTGGCTTCCATATTTAAGTCTAACCTGCTTCTTTTACTCCTGCTTGGTGTTTTTGTTAAACTTGATTACAAAAAATCTTAAAGGGTAACTGTTTTTTTAAACACGTTTATTAGCAGAGTTATTTCTGCAAGTACTACATTACCCATGATCCTGTTCATGAATTCCACCATCAGATGGTCACAGTGAACAGACCACAATCACTCACAGAATGTGCAATGATCAATGCAATTGTTTCTATTTACTCTAAAAATAATAAACTTAGTTTATATACTGTAGAAACAATCAGCAATATTGAAATTAATGTTTAAAATTTTGCCAATTTCAAATTCAAATTTTGTCATTCATGATGCTTCATGGGATTGCATATCTTGTTCTTTTCTTTACTAAAGTAATAATATAGAGACTGGGCAAAAATGGTTGGCATGGCAAAGCTCCAAGACAAAAAACAAATAAATAAATAAATAAATAAACACACAAATGCTTTTCTAAGTTTGCAAGAAAATCTTGAAGTACAAAGGTCCAAAGATTTTTAGGAAATACTATGTGGAGTGATGAGACAAACATTGAACTGTTTGGAAGGTATGTGAAGAGTAAAAGTAACGAAAAAGAAGAAAAAGAACACCACACCAACAGTAAAAAGTTGTACTACTAGCGTTATGGTCTGAGGCTGTTTTGTTGCTACAGGTCCAGGAAGAATTGTTAAGATAAATGGAACCATGAGTTCTGCTGTGTATCTTGAAGGAGAACGTCCAGCTATCTTTAGTGACCTTGAGTCGAAACGAATTTGGGTTTTGCAACAGGACAATGATTCAAAGCAAATGATTCACTTCTGAATCGATGAAAAAAAAAAAAGACTGTAGAGTGGCCTAGTCAAAGTTTTGACTTGAATCCAATTGAGATACTGTGTTACATGCCCATAAAAGGATGGTTCATGCTCAAAAACTATTCATTGTGGGTGAATTATAAAGATTCTGCAAATGTGAGTGAGCTAAAATTCCTCCACAGCACTGTAACAGACTATGACAAGTTAGCGAATATGCTTAATTGCAGTTGTTGCTGCAATTTTTTGAAGTTTAGGTTTATTTTTTTTTTTATTAAGTTTATAATTATTATTAGGTTAAGTTTATTATAAGAAACGTTTATTATTTTACAAAACAAAATAATGTATCTGTAATTTGATCAGTACTGACTAACTGAATTTAAGAGCTGATTCAAAATGACCGGATGAATCTTGGATAGGCAACATGGTGGCTCTGTGGTCATCACTGTTGCCTCACAGCAAGAAGGTCGGCTGGGTCAGTTGGCATTTCTGTGTGGACACCTGTGCAGGTTGTCCCCTTGTTCAAGTGGGTTTCTTCCAGGTGCTCCGGTTTCTTCCACAAGTCCAAAGACATGCGCTATAGATGAATTAAATAAACTAAATTTTCCATAGCATGTGTGTGTGAATGTGTGTGTGTATGGATGTTTACCCATAACTAGGTTTCAGCTGGAAGGGCATCAGGTTTGTAAAACATATGCCAGAAAATTTGGTCGTTCATTCCAATGTATCGACTCCAGATGAATAAAGGGACTAATAAAGCCGTAGGAAATTGAATCAATGAATAAATCTTGGATGCATCTGACATTGGGACATCCCAATGTTTTTATTTTATTTATTTATTTTTTGTTTTTAACAAGCAATTGCCCTTTATCACGTCATGTTATCGATTTACTTATTCACAAAGCAATACAAACTACATCATTTTTACTCACCATGTCAGCCAATATTGTATATGTCTAAAAATATTGTGCATCCCTACTTTATTTTATTTTATTTTATTTTGTTATATTTTATTTTATTTTATTTTATTTTATTTTATTTTATTTTATTTTATTTTATTTTACTTTTTTAACTGTTTAAAGTCCTTGCATGGGAACAGGTTCATATATATATATATGAACCTGTTCCCATGCAAGGACTTTAAACAGTTAAAAAAGTAAAATAAAATAAAATAAAACAAAATAAAATAAAATAAAGTAGGGATGCACAATATTTTGTCATATATATATATATATATATATATATATATATATATATATATATATATATATATATATATATATATATATATATATATATATATATATATCTTTTAATATATATATATCTTTTTTTTGTCTTAACAGGGTTTTGTTTAAAGATTGAACAATGTTAAGCTGAAACAAATGAATGATCATGCAATTTTCCATACTTCCTTTGCATGTTCCTGGGATAATACATGAGGGATAGTTAACAGATTGCTGTGCATACTTAAGGGATTATTAATAGATTGCTGTGAATTAAATGTTTTTAAAGTTAAAAATATTTATATGCAAGTTAATTATCTTTGCATCTCAAATTTCACAAAATTCTTCAGTTTATTCACGGTTGTGAATTGCTTCATGGGGCCTTTTGGCTTTCGTCATTTAAAATCCAACTGTAAAGTTTAACAAATTGACTTTTATTGACATTTTAGTCATTTTAAGTAACATAGTGCATAAGACATAATAGATAAATAAGTCTGTAAAATAACAGAAAATGTACTGCCTTTTTATTACAAGGTTTTTGTACCATAATATACATCACCAACTCACACAATACACATCACTTTAAACTATCAAAAATGTTTGTAAAAGTCACCTTTTGAATTTTTTTTGGATAAAAAATTGTTGCAATAAAGGCAAAGGTACCATAATGCAATTTAAAACCATAAATACACAGGGGAAATACTTATTTAAAAATACTAATACTAATTTACAGATATGTTTTACAGTGTGTGATCAAAATTGACTAGAACTATCTGCATTTATTCTTTTATGAAAAGTTTTTATTCCATGGTTAAAAGTCTTGATTCTGATTGAATGGGATTGGTGTGCAATAATATAATTTATTGCATGTGCAGTTACAGCTATTCTATTTTTAGCATGTCTAGAATCTAGCAAATAACCATGGAATAAGCTTTATAAGCAACAGCTTTCCATACATTAAATTATTTTAAATCAACAGTTTTTTTTGTTTGTTTGTTTTTTGTTTTTTGCCTCTTTGCAGTGTATTTGATATTCCTCAACACATAATAGTCTGTTGGTTATCCCTTACTTATGGAACACCTTCCAGCTAATCAAAGTCAAGAATTGAAAAGAAAATATTATTTTATCATGCACCTTCACTTATTAAGCCACATCCTACACTTGCTACTCAACCGAAACAAGTCATTTTTATTAATGACTTATTTTAGACCTATTTTGGGAGAGCTCTTGAAGTTTAAATTCTTCCCAAACACAGCCGTCCTGACAGACACACACTCACTCCTCATAGCCAGCGGCGGCAGCGCACTATCTGAACATGATGCGACAGGGTCGTGTTTAATCTGTGCGGTAAGAAGTGATAAGACTTTTTTTTCTGTGTGTGTGTTTGGAGTTCGCCTGTTCTGGCATTAGAGTTTCTGCCAAAGCAGATTGGGACAGCAGATAGATTGCTTGGGTTTATTTCTTGTTCATTTCTTTCTATTTTTTCCACTCTTCTCTATGTCTAGGATCTTGCTTGCTTCTGATCCTTCTCAGTTATTTCCTTTTAAATCTGTTTTTAGTTTAGTTTAGTTTTAAAATAGGCTTATTAATTGTGGCCCAGACACAGGAACATCAGTGGGAGTACAGAGAGTATGTTTATGTCCAATTTGCTAACATTCAATACACGTTAATAGAAGAGAAAGTTGGTTCATAGAGCAACAGTCAGTAATACAGTTGGGTCCATAAATATTTGTACATAGACACAACATTTAACATTTTTGGCACTATACACCAACACAATGGATTTGAAACAAAACAAAAAAGATGCGCTTTAACTGTAGACTGTCAGCTTTAATTTACATCCAAATCATCAAATGAACGCTGTTGGAATTACATAATTTTGCATATGTGCCTTCCACGTGTTAGGGGTTCAAAAGTAATCGGACGATTGGCTTCTATGCTGTGTCATGGCCAGGTGTGTGGTATTCCCTCATTATCCCAATTACAATGAGCAGATATAAGTTTCAGGGTTAATTTCAAGGGTGCTATTTGCATTAAGAATCTGTTACTGTCAACTGTCAAGATGAGATCCAAAGAGCTGTCACTATCAGTCAATCAAGCCATCATTACATGGTTAAAAAAACAGAACAAACCCATCAGAGAGATTGCAAAAACATTAGGCATGGCCAAAACAACTGTGTGGAATGTTCTTAAAAATAAATAATGCACCAATGAGCTTGGCAACACCAAAAGACTCGGAAGACCATCGAAAACAACTATGGTGGATGATAAAGAATTCAATCCCTGGTGAAGGAAACACTCTTCACAACAATTGGGCAGAAAACACTTTCCCGAACGCTCGCTCAGTTTGCCCAGTTGGTGGAATGAACTCCCTAACTGCATCAGAACGACAGAGTCACTCGCTGTCTTCAACTATTTAGTCTCCACTTTCCTTACTAATATGTAAGGGTACTTACTATAGGTTTTTTTTTCTTCACTCTCCTATTGGTGAAGTTATTTTTCCCTCTCCGCTGTCGCCACTGGCTTGCATGGTTCAGGATCTGAAAAGCTACACATCGAGGAATTTGCTCTTCAGTGTTTGGACTCTCAGTATGGATTTCAAACCACACTGAACTGAGCTAAACTGAACTGAACTTAAACACTAAAAACTGAACTACCCGGATCCAGTTACTATGACCATTTCTGTGAAGCTGCTTTGACACAATCTACATTGTAAAAGCGCTATACAAATGAAGCTGAATTGAATTAAATTGAATTGAATATGCAATTCCCTCTCTGACTCCTCCACTAACTACAAAAAAAACAAAAAAAAAACTAATGTTTTAAATAACTAAAATAACTAAAAACTTGTCTACAGCACTTATTCATTGTTGCTTTTATAGTTGAGTAAATTGCTTACTTGTCCTTATTTGTAAGTCGCTTTGCATAAAAGCGTCTGCTAAATGACTAAATGTAAATGTAAATCAAAAACACTCTCCAGGAGGTAGGTGTATGTGTGACAGAGTCACCATTCAAGAGAAGACCACCAGAGTGAATACAGACGGTTCACCACAAGATGTAAACCATTGGTGAGCCTCAAAAACAGGTCAGATTAGAGTTATAAAAAAGCCTTCACAGTGCTGGAACAACAGCTCATGGACAGATGAGACCAAGATCAACTTCTACCAAAGTGATGGGAAGAGAAGAGTATCAAGAAGGAGAGGAACTGCTTATGGTCCAAAGCAGTGAAGCATGGTGGTAGTACTGACATGGCATTGGAATGTATGGCTGTCAATGGCACTGGTTCTCTTGTATTTATTGATAATGTGACTGCTGACAAAAGCAGCAGGATGAATTCTGAAGTGTTTCAGGCAACATTTTGTGCTCATATTAAGTCAGATACTTCAGAACTTATTGGACGGCACTTTAGAATGCAGATGAAGAATGACCCAAGGCATACTGAAAAAGCACCCAAAGAGTTTTTGAAGGGAAAGAAATAGAATATTATGCAATGGCCAAGTCAATCACCTGATCTGAATCCGATTGAGCATGCATTTCACTTGCTCAGGACAAAACTGCTCCAAGAACAAGCAGAAACTGAAGACAGTTGCTGTAGAGGCCTGACAGAGCCCCACCAGGAATGAAACCCAGCGTCTGGTGATGTCTATGCGTTTCAGACTTTAGGCTGTAATTGACTGCAAAGCATTTGTATCCAAGTATTAAAAAGTGAATGTTTGATTTATTATTATTATTATTATTACTCTCGGTCCCTTTACAAGTGAGAGGCACATATGCAAACTGTTATAATTCTTACACAGTTGAAGCACATCTTGTGGGTTTCATTTCAAATCCTTTATATGGAGCTGTCTAGAGCCTTAGAATTGTGTTAATGTCCAAGTATTTACGGACCTAACTGTACATGCTGCTAAAAGGGGAATTTAAAGGGGCTGAGAGCATAAAGAAGTCGATTTGCAGTAATTTTGCAGTGTTTTTCTCTATGAAAATAAGCTTTATGATGTATCTCCAATTGTATCTTTGATGTCTTGACATTTTTGTCATGTTTTAAGGCCCAATTTAATGAAGTTCCCTTTTAGCATTGTGTTCCAAGCCTTGGGGGATTGTCTTTTGGGGGGATTTAAGAGACATCAGTGTAACCCACTGTTAAATATGTTTGTGTTGTGAAAGTTCGTGAAAAGAGGATTATCAAATAAACACATTTATTTACAAAATCACACTTACAACTGGAACATGAAATGCAGGCAGGACAAGGATTGGTGACAATTCAATACAGGACAAAGAACTAATGACACTTATGGGTTTAAATAGACAAGACATGATTAAACTGAATACATACGGCGGGAAACATTAACAAACGGCGGGAAAACCGAACAAAGGAAACACATGACGTAAACACAAGCGCATAAAAAAAAAAAAAACATGGGACATCACATGATGCAACTACATAAACACAATACATAGACGCACCAGATTTGTGGAAACTCAGCTTATTAAAATGATTTCTAAAAGATCATGACACTGGAGTTATGATGCTAAAAATGCTCAGGTATAGACCTTTTGAGGGAAGTAAACAAAAAAAAAATGGTCTCAATGTATTTCCTGTTTTACATTATTATTTTCTATAGCTTCCAATAATCCAAAAAGAGTCAAATATTGATGAATAGTGTTCCGATAGCTGTTTTAAAGTTGAGTTATGATTGAATCGCCTCAATGTTATGGAATAGTTTGATAACAAGCAGGAAATTTTCATAGGCCAAAGGCATTACCACATTGAAATGGTCTATAAATTGCTGTTTAAATGCATTTAAATATATAAAATGTGTTATTTTATGAAGATTATTAAAAAAAATCTTATGGCAATATATACATACATTATAGAATAAATGGATGGGTAGAGGGATGGATAGTTGGATGGATGGATGGATGGATAGATGGAGGAATTTAAAATACACAACATACAGTAAATCTAACATTTTTGACATTGTGGGAACCGGCTAGCAGTGATAAATGCAGGGGTGAATAAAATAAAATAAAATAAAATACAGAATAGAATTGACCGCAAGCATAGCTGTACAAACATGAGTGTATGTGTGTGTATGGCGCTTTCTACTTCATCACAGCATGACAGTCTAGCAGACTAAACAGAACGTGATCAACATCAAAGTAGCACAACAGGCGCACACACGTACACTTATCACCATAAACAATGCCAGCATTGTGGATCCCATGTACCACTCATAATCCAATAAACACCCTTTATCCCCGCCATCTTTATCTATCCTTCTCACTCCTTTTTTTTTTCATCTTCACAGATAGACCACTCTTGGGACGAACGTGAGCACGATCTGCCTCTCTTTCGCCCTATCTTCACTCCGTAGGGGCTTTTGACAGGTATGTTCCCTTCACACTGTCACTCTGATTCTCCTCCGGCGTTCACTACGCTGTTAATTGCTTATGGAAAAACAAAAAAGGGCCATCGGAAGATGGGATAAAACACCCTACGCCCCCAATTCCCCACGGATTCCGTCTGCATGCCTGCATTAAGCGTTTTAATACATTTAACAGGCCCTGTGTTGTCAGAATGGCATGGCTTGGCCTCATCTGCCCATTCTCTCTCTCCCGTGTCAGAGTGGCATTATTTAGAGCTTATCTTCTTGACGCACCGCCTGCCGTATTTGTCACGCCGTGCCGTAGCGCGTCCTGTCCCCCCCCCTCCTGAGTCTCTGTAGAAAATTCGGCTGATGACTTTGGCCGATAGAGGAGAGCTCGGGCCTCCGACTGAGGCTGAAAGCTTGTTATCATCGTCGTCGCATTGATTGCGACGCAAAGAAATGTCTTCTGAAGGCTTAGCGTATGTGCCTGCGTTGTTCTCACATTGACGGGTTTGTGGCCGTTAGCGTCGGTGTCAGTCTTGAACTTCTGGTTTTCATGTTTCGATTCACTCCTAGACTCAGATTATTGCAAGTCCCGAACAAAGGATTAATACCGAGGCTAATTTCTAATCCACTTTTCAATTGAATCAGGATCTTGCGAGCAAATAGCTCTTAATGTGATGATGTAAGTTTAAAGAAGAAGAGGGCAATCATTCTCGTTTTATTAGTGTTTTTATTTATTTATTTATTTATTTATTTATTTTTTAAAGACAAGCATGACTGTTACTATAGCTTTTGCTTTAAAAGTATTAGGATAGATGGAAATCCCTAAACATTATTTATTCATCTTCATGTTAATCTAAACCTGTTTGACTGTTTTCTGTGTAACGAAACATGAAATGATATGAGGATATGTTATAACACTTTTTGTTTATCTTAAGAAAACTAACGTCCATTGAAATAGTTCTCATTTGTATTCCAGAAGAAGGTATATTCTCCATGACACTAATGTAAACTCAAAATGTAAAACTTTTAATGTGTTTTGTGCATTCATTTTGTAGTACATGACACAGGCTTGTAGCTAGGGGTGCACTGACAAGGGTCTAGAGTTTGTTCCATACATGAGCTCATTTGTCCTGTTTTGACCGCTATGCCATCATAATAAGTGAAAAAACCCATCGAAAAGGCTTTAAGATCAAGCAGAATCCTCTGTCGGCTGTCGCTTCGGTGTGACTTAAGGTAATCAGTTTAGGCCAATACTAACAAATATATTTCATCCAAAATCCAACTGTGCAAGAAAACACTGACAAAAGTGAAGTCATCTTTTACTACTGTATTGTTGTGAAAGCATTCTACAAGTACTGTAACTTTTATTCTAAATCTTGGACCTTATTCTTGAAACAAAAAAATGACCAATACAAAGTTGTAAAGCACCAAAAGGGGAAATTGATTTGAATACTATTTTGGCTAATAGTTAAAAAGTGTGGTTATAATAAAGCTAATTCAGAATAGTGCTTAAAGTGTCACAAAAATTTAAAATTCATAATTATTGAAAAATGAGCTAAATAATTGCAAGATTGTCCACTTTTTGAAAAAAAAAATTAAAGAAGTTTTTGAGGCCTGAAAATGGCTTAAAAGTGCAAGATTTTTAAAACAATACAATTAAGGACTATTTGTGAAAAGTCAAGGCATGAAAGTGATTTGTTCAAGTTTGATGTGTTCAAGTCAATGATGTTTTTTTTTTTTTTTTTTTTCCCATGGGTCAGTGTGAATGGGGTACACAAAAGTCTGTACAAAAGTTTTCAAAAATATAAAGAAACATTACTTATTTTCATTAGATACTGTCATGTAAACATATTACGAGTGTCAGTATGGATAGGAATTACAGTATATCTCAAATTGTGAAAATCTAAGGGCTGCACTGTGGCTCCTTAGATCAACTCAAGGTTGCTGGTTTGAGGACTAGCTGGGTCAGTTGGCATTTCTGTGTGGAATTTGCGTGTACTCTATGTTGGCGTGGGTTTCCTCTGGGTGCTCTGGTTTTCCCCACAGTTCGAAGACATGCACTATAGATCAATTGTTGGTGGTTCATTCCACTGTGGCAAATAAAGGGACTAAGCCGAAGGAAAATTAATGAATGAATGATGAAAATCTGAAGACCAAATTTATCAGAATTAATAATTCCAAAGACGTAGAAAGAAGAGTTTTAAGCCATATCTAGAAAAAGTGCTGTGCAATTACGTTTTTAATGGTGCATGCTGAGCTCTAGAAAGAAAGTGTCACTAATGTAAAGTGAATGAAAATGACAGAAAAAATATAAACAATTTTGTTTCCTCAGAAATGCACTTGTTATTAAAAAATGTACAGATTTCAGTATTGGCTTTAAGATGTTTTTAGATGAAAGTTTTACAAAATTAAGTTATTTATTATATATTTGTTTATGAAATAATAAAATGTTCACTGCAGTGTAATTTTTATATCACTTAAGCATCTATACCTTTTTTGTTTTTGTTATATAGCCCCAAAGTGTCTTCTTTACAAAGATATCTGAACTGTGTATGAAGACCAAACTATTCAGCAACTATTACTGTTGGAATGTTGGTTTTGAGAAAGTGCCTCTTATAGTGAGGGTGAGAAGGACACCAGTATAATCTTAACACAACTTTTTGCAGAAACCTTATTTTGCATGATATCTTCATCAAATTTGAAATAAACTCACTAAACATTTGGCTTTCAAGACATTTTTTTTTCTAGTTTCCTATAAGAATTTTTTTCTGTGTTTGTATATGAAAAAACAATTATTAAATGCAATACAATTTTGTTTCTTATAACTTTTGCATGTATAACTTTTATATAATTTAGCATCATAATGATACCTATTGATTTGTTTGTAGATCACTAAGGTTAATAACTGTTACTAATTTATCTTATAATAGGTAGATGTAAATCTCCATAAGTGGGTGATGGCTAACAGATTTTAAAGGTGCTGTATGCAGATATTTAAGAAACATGCTAAGTTTATATAAACATTCTTGTTTATATGAAAAACAATGCTGAAGTCAGATATTCTGCTTTAAAAATGTATGTTTGGTGCGGGAACGCTGTCTTTGTTTTGGTTCTTTCAACCTGCTCAATGCCACTTTAGCCAATTATATTTCAGCACCCCAGGTTGCCTTGGTGGAAAACAGCGTATTTTATTCATTCATTCGTTCATTGATTCATTCAGAAAGGCTCACAAAGCATGAGTCTGTGACCGAAATGGAATCTCCGGTGGACAGCAGCAGACTCTAAAATGAGATGCAGGTTCAGAGTTCCATGTAAGGTAATTGTTAATTTGCAAATAATATAAATATTTCAAACATAAACATTAGGTGAGCACTCTAACCTCGTGTCCTAATAACACGCTACGTGACGAGATATGCAGTGATAAACAATTTGGTTGTTTGCACCAGACGTAACATGACAGGAATTTAAATACAGCCATACTGAAGCACAGAAAATGCACCCACTCAAATGCATGGAAATGGTAAGTTTTATAATATATTAAAACAACTATTAACATTATTAAATGTAGATGCTGAATCACTCATGTGTTTAGTTCTAAAGTTCAGTTTGAAACGGTTTTATTTTATTTTATTATTATTATTATTATAAAATCTGAGATGAACTATCTGTTGCTGCTTTTTGTTGATTTATTTGGCAATAAATGTCATGTAAAATGGCATTCAAACTCACATTGTTAGCATGATCATTGTCAGTTTTCTGTTGTTCAGCTGCAAGAAATAGAATCTGTTTCTAAAATATAAATTCGAGGAATTGGTTAGAACAAAAACTGATTTTAATAATGAGAAAATTCTTTCTATCATTGCTTTTATTTATAACACGATTTAAATCAGCCATTAGGCTCGATAGTCAGGCTTGCTCCTCAATCTAGCAACCTGCGCTTATGTTTGTTTGACCCAGGAATGCAATACCTAGGTTACACACTGGGTGTCAAACTTACATGCTACACCTTAAACAAGGGCATTTTTGTGGAAAACATAGCAATCGGAATTAGAGAATGGAAATCATACTACAGACTGTAGTGTGAGGACAGTTAAAATGTCTAAAGGTGACAACAGAGACGTGTAGAGGCCTTTGCTTTGAATGGCTAGCACATCTGAACATGGAACAAAACTAGTCCCTCATAGGACATCAGTCTCTCACAGACATCAGTGTAGTGTAGTGTTTTTTAGCCAGTAATTTTTGGATACCTATATACATTACCTGACAAAAGTCTTGCCACTGATCCCAGTTGTAAAGACAACAAACATAAATTTAACATCTAGTTGATTATTTGAAAAAGTGGCAAAAGATAGATTTTACAGATGAATCATCTGTTGAACTGCATCCCAATCATCCCAATTACTGATGAAAACCTATTGTAACCCGCATGGACCAAAGACTCTCACAGAAATCAGTCAAGTTTGGTGAAGGAAAAATCATGGTTTGGGGTTCAATTTAGTATGGGGTCGTACAAGTGATCTGCAAAGTGGATGGCAACATCAACAGCCTGAGAAATCAGGACATTTGTGCTGCCCATTACATTACAAACCACAGGAGAGGGAAAATTCTTTAGCATAATAGCACTCCTTCTCATACTTCAGTCTCCACACGTTCCTGAAAGCAAAGACGGTCAAGCTGCTTCAGGATTGTCCAGGCCAGTTACCAGATATAAGCAATATTGATCATGTCTTGGGTAAGATGGAGGAGGCATTAAAGATGAGTGCAAAGAATCTTGATGAACTCTGGGAGTCCTGCAAGAACGCTTTCTTTGCCATTCCAAGTGACTTTATTAAAAGTTATTTGAGTCATTGCAGAGATGTATGGGTTCAGTCCTCCAAGCTCATGGGAGTCATACACAATATATATATATTTTTTTTCACTGCACTATGACTTTATATTCTATACTGTACAATATTTCCCTTAATTGACAAGGCTTTTGTCTAAGCAAAGGTATCCTTGCTGTCCTAAATAAATAGTTAAAAATCAAGGCATGATCATATTTTATTATGGTAAAATAAGCATAATCTAGAGGTCTTTGACTTTCATATAAGCCACTTCTGTTACCAAATGATCAACTATAGAAGTCAAGTTATTATTTGTCATTCCTAAAACTTGTATAGGTGACAAGACTTTTATCAGGTAGTGTAGATGTGCATAAAGTTGTGCTTCAATGTTTGCATACCCCTTGCTGAATGTGTTAAAATTTGAAGAAGTTTAACAAAATATGGGAGATTGTAATATTTTTTTTTTTTTTTTTTTAGTACCATCCTCAGTGAAACACTTTACATAAAATATGTTTACATGAACATATAATAAGTAAAATTCAGAGATGAAAATGATTAAAATACCCCCCTGCAAGTTTGCATAGCCTTGGTTTTTAATACTGTGTGTGGTTTCCTGATTATCTAAGTGTATTCTGATTTGTGGTGGTTTCTAAAGAGTCTCTTGTTTGTTATGAACAGTTAAACTGCTACAGTTCCTCATATATATATATATATATATATATATATATATATATATATATATATATATATATATATATATATATATATATATATATATATATATATATATATATATATATATATATTAAATATATATGAGTTATATATATATATAATATATATATATATTATATTATATTATATATAAATATATAATTTCCTTTATCTGGTTGTAAATTGTATTATGGGACTGTTATCCCTGCTCTGTCAGCTATTGATGTTGAAAATTCAACTCTACAGCTTAATAAAGTGTCTTTTATTGACATTTTAGTAGTTTGAAATAATATAGAGAGAAATAAGTCTGTACTGTAAGTTTATTACAATGTATTTATACCAAACCACATATCACTTTAATCTATTAAAAATGTAAATAGAAGTAATTTTTTTCTAACTTTTCAAAGTTAAAATTGTTGGAAGAAAGGTCAAGGACTCATAATGCAATTCAAAAGCATACATAAATGGGAAAAATAAATAAACAAACAAACAAATAAATAAATGAAAACATAAACCACTAATTATGGAAACCTGTTAATTTACGGATATTTTTTGTACAATGCAGCAGTGACTGCGACTTGCCGACAGTGTTTCCCGTTAATCTTACTTAGATTCTTACTCATCACTACCGTAATTCATGAATCACCCCACTATGACATCACAGTGACCCATCCAGACCAATCAAGCCACTTGTTTTCCGACACTCCAATTCATCCTGCAGTATTTACAGAACACACCCACTCTGTGGCAAAAGCATGAAGAAGTGATATAATAATGTTATTTTCAAGCAATAACAGCAACGGACATGGCCATCATTAAACTGTAATTACTATCACAAACAAACTCTATCGGCTGAAAGCAAAGCATGAGAGGCCCGCGGAAATGGCCGCAAAAAAAAAAAAAAGAAAAAAGAAAAACTCATCAGATAGCACAACGGCGGCGGCGTAATTCTCCTTCCCCTATTGAATAATGTCATTATCAGCGACTAATGATGATGTGAGGAGAAGCAGTTATGGAATAAACCGATTATGACAGTGAAAAATGATTGAGGAGCTAGGAAGCTCCATTTATATCGCTTCTCTTTTCTGCCTTTCCTGGTGTGATGGAATAGTGGCGTCTTCTGCTGTCCTTTTTAGCACATTCAATCCCGCCATCTCTCTTTCTCTCGTCTTTTTCTTTAGCACTTCTTTTCTTCCTTGCAATTAATCACTGTCCGATTCAGTCTTGGAGAAGCTAGTTGTCAAACCGCAGGTCAGGCTAATCATAGTTTAGTCAAGGTACGCTTTTGATCAGGAGATGGCTAAAATGCACATCACAATATAATGATGTAGCTAACTACTGATACACTTGGGTTTCATTTGGAGTTTGGATGGATTTAAATAATTAGTAAAACAAAAAGATAAAAAAATTCATTTTACTCTATATGCTTCTTTTTGCCTGAAATAAGCTACTTAAGTCTATAGAAATGCACTATAAAATGTTTTAGGAAAGTAAGATGATGTTAATATAGTTTTGAGTTAATTGCTGTAGTTCATCACAGCATTTTCCTTACATATATGGTCGACACTGCAAAAGTAATAATTATTTTGAAATATTATAGTTATAATAATAATAATAATAATAATAATAATAATAATAATAATAATAATAATAATAATAATAATAATAATAATAATAATAATAATAATGATAATATTATTATTATTAAATTATTGTTTATTTATTTCTTTATTTATGTATTTATTTTTATAATTTGTTAATTTTTTAATCATTATTACAATAGTTGTAGTGCTTTTATGAATGATTGCAATAAATGTCATTTTTTGTAAACCACCACTTACAAAATTAAACAATCAAACAAACATCGTACTCCCCCACATTCCCCCACAGTCCAAAGACATGCAGTAAAGGTGAATTGGGTAGGCTAAATTGTCCGTAGTGTATGAGTGTGTGTGTCAATGTATGTGTGGATGTTTCCCAGAGATGTTTCCTATAAATTAGATCACATCATCATAAACATATACGATTTATGTATTGTAAAATATTTATGAATGCATGAATGAATGAATGAATGAATGAATGAATGAATGAATGAATGAATGAATGAATCAATACTGAAGTTTCGTAGGAACTTTAATATTTTACTTCATTTTATCCTATTGGGCATTGTTTTAATTAACAGTTTCCATCTACTACTATTATTATTATTATTATTATTGTTGTTGTTGTTGTTATTAGTAGTAGTAGTAGTAGTAGTAAAATACTTAATTTAATTTTCCTACATAATTTACAAGATATAGTATTCAGCTTAAAGTGCAAATAAAAGTGTTAACATGGAATAACTTAATTTGGCAGCTTAAAGATGACTATCATATGGAGAATGAAGTCATGCATTGCTCAGGTGTAACTTTCAGGTGACTCTTGATGGTTCTATGGGTTTCATCCATCAAATCTGATCTTTATTTTGTATGTTCTATTGGATTAGACTCAGGTGATTGGTCATTCATTTACCATGACAATGATGAATTTTACAAGAATACAGCAAATACTAAAGTAATTTAATTGCCATGTCTCATTAACTGGTACAAATAGTGACCATAACCTCATATGCTTGTTGATATAGTAATATTAGTAATAATTTATTAGGGCTGACAACAAGTTAAATTTAGTAATGTTCAACTTAATTTGTTTGTTTAAATTCAGCCCATTTAAATTGTTTGCATTACCTTAAAAAAATAAAAATAAAAAATTTAAACCCAAGGAAATTTTTTTCGGAGATAGAGTTTGTACAATGTCAAGCGAATTAACTGCTGAATCAAAAAGTATCAAAATGCCGTGAGATTACATTGGCTATGTCTTTACTAGTTGGTAAAAATAGCTTGATACTGGAAAGCGGCAGTGTTTTGAGCTACTGTAAAAAAATAAAATAAAAAAAAAAACTGGTTCAGCTTCAGCAGCGCCTCCACTTTCAGTTAGTTCCTATCATCCTCTGCTCACATCTTTCCTCTTATTTTATAAATGCTGGAAAGCGTCATAATGCATTTGATTCTGTTCGGCAATCAGTTGATCGTCAGTGTATGTGTGTGCATTTCTGCTCTATAAATGTGTGTAGGTACTGCCCTTATCAGTCTATAACATCTGGCTGTGTGTCAGGTGATGAGACGGGTAGAGAGAGAGAGAGAGAGGGAGAGAGAGACGGGCCGCTTTAATGCGATGTGGGGGGAAAGAGGGGCTGGTGTGCAAACAAACAGTGGCTGATATGGTCTATGCTTGTCACAATCATTCAGGACGCTCATATATCTTCCCCTCCGCTCCAGCGGCCTCTGCCTCTCTCCCTCCCTTTTTAATCTCGTTCCCCTTCTCTCTTCCTCCATCTCCCCTTCTCTCGCTCTCTGTCTTCCCTCATCGCCATCTCTGCTTCCTGACGCTTGTCTACTGGCGGATGGGCTTCTTTCTATTTCACTTTAACACAATACACAGGGCCAGCAGTAGGCTCTTATTTGGTGTAATGTTGGTTTATAGCTTTATATGTTCTGTTGTTGAGTTAAAATTTAAGTTGAATCAAATACAATTTAAAGTCATTTCAATGAATATTAAAACACTTGGTAATCACCACCAGGACGCCACCACACTGAGATGCTATTCGTTGAACATGTCAGTCTTTATGAATAGATTAATAGGACATTTAGTTCGTTCGTTTGTACATTTGTTTGTTTGTTTGTTTGTTTGTTTGTTTGTTTGTTTGTTTGTTTGTTTGTTCATTCGTTTATTCGTTCGTTCGTTCGTTCGTTCGTGCGTGCATGCGTGCGTGCGTTCGTTCGTTAGTTAGTTCGCTCACTCGCTGACTCATTTGTTTATTATATACAGTTTATATATAAATACAGTTGAAATCAGAATGAATACCTTTCTGGTAAAATTATTTTACAAATAGTTCCCAAGTTTTTCTTAACAAGGGTTTTTTTTTTTTTTTTTTTTTGGCACATTTTTTAATGCAATAGTTTTAATATGTATTTTAAAAAGTAATGACATACAATGTGTCTACTTATTTTGTAAGACTCTACTTTTCAACTTAAAGTGCAATTTAAAGCCTTAACTTGATAATTATGTTGATAATTATAATGTAGTTAGAAAGAAAGAAACAAACAAACAAACAAACAAACAAACAAACAAACAAACAAACAAACAAACAAACAAACAAAGAAAGAAAGAAAGAAAGAAAGAAAGAAAGAAAGAAAGAAAGAAAAAAAGAAGAAAAAAAAGAGAATTTTAGAGCACCTTTGCTCTAAAACCACAAAAAGCACAACTATCATTGATATTAGGATCAATAACAGTCAAATGCAGAAAGAGAAAGAAAGAAAGAAAGAAAGACAGAATGAATGAATCAATGAATCAATGAATGAATAAGTTGGTTTAGTTAGTTATTTAGTCGTTCTTTCGTTCGTTTGTTCGTTCATTCGTTCGTTCATTTGTTCATTTGTTCATTTTTTTCTTCCTTCCCTCCTTCCTTCCTTCTTTCGTTCATAAATATTTATGAAATTATGAGAACTTATATTAATATGGAAGTACTGTAATTGGCATTTCTCATTGATTAGTGTCCAAAAACCTCATATGCCTGTTGTTATATTAACATCAACTGATTGTGATAAGCTGGCTAAAGTCATGACATGAATAGAGAATATCATAACATCAGCACATTTGGTCATTTGACTAGACTTTGACTTTGTAGGACAATTGGAGATTGTGCCACAACCTAGTAAATACATAACGGAGAAAGTGTCCGCAATCAGAAATCTGGAACAATCAGAAAACAAGCAGCCAGTTTACATTTCTCACCGAGGGAAACCCTGATAGAATAAATCTCGAATAGACAAAAAAACGTCCAGAAAAAGCGGTAGTGGTAAGTAAATCAATATGGCATATTCTTGTGTTTGACCCAGTCCTGCGTTGAGGGCTTTCTGGTCCCGAAGCTTAAATATCCGCTAATGGAAGCTTGTGTAGATCTAATCACGCCTGTAATTGAAGTTAACTTTGAAGCTCTCAGTCTTGAGGAATATTTAAAGACAGGAGAGAGGGACTGAAACTCAATATGGCGCACCGGAGACCCGGCTATTCATCATGCATCAATAATAAATGAACGCTCCTCGCATAATTCTGCTCACGTTGTTTCTTTTTGTTTTTAATATTTCCATCTTCTGCATGCTAATGTTCTTGTGGCAGATATATGCCATTTGGTCCAGTTCAATTTGAGTTTGACGGCACTTTTGATGAGAGAGATAGTCTAACTGACAAACCAGTTGTGTGTGTTATGATTATGTGTATTTGAACATGCAAGTAATGTATATCAGAGCTTGGACAGTGCTGACGGTGTTGAAAAATGAAAGGGTCTACCTAAACACTATACAATACTTCAACATACTCCTTTGTGGCAGTGACGTAAGATATACCCATTCACTGAATTGTTCACTTACTAATTTATTTATTTATTCACTCACTCACTCACTCACTCACTCACTCACTCATTTACTCACTCATTCAATCACTCACTTACCTACTCACCCGCTCACTCACTCACTCACTCACTCACTTACTCACTCACTCACTCACTCGTTCGTTCGTTCGTTCGTTCATTCATTCATTCATTCATTCATTCATTCCCTCACTAATTCATTTATTCATTCACCGACCCACTCACTCACTAATTCGTTCATTCATTCTCTCCATAATCCATTAATTTGTTTACTCATTCACTCACTTGCTCGCTCCCTCACTTATTGATTCATTCACCTATTCATTTACACACTTATTCATTCATTCATGTATTAACTAAATCATTAATTTAGTCACAAATCCATTCATTCCATCATTCACTAACTCACAATTTTTTTTATTCACTCACTAATTCATTTACTCATTTACTAACCCACTCACTCACTAATTCATTTTTTAATTCACTCCCTATTTTATTATTTATTCACTCATTCACTCACTTGCTCACTTATTGAATCATTTACTCATTCGTTCACACACTAATTTATTCATTTATTTATTAACTAATTAATTCATTCAGTCACTAATTCACTCACTCACTATTTTGTTCATTTATTGATTCACTCACTATTTAATTAATTTACTCATTCACTAACCCACTCACTTACTAATTTGTTCATTCATTCAGTTACTAATTCATTCATTCCATCATTCACTAACTCCCTCACTAATTTGTTCATTTATTGATTCACTCACTAATTAATTTACTCATTCACTAACCCACTCACTCACTCACTCACTCACTCACTCACTCACTCACTCACTCACTCACTAATTTGTTCATTTATTCCCTTCCTAATTCATTAATTTATTCACTCACTTGCTCACTTATTGAATCATTAATTCAATCACACACTAATGCATTATTTTATCTAATTCATTCATTCAGTCACTAACTCACTTACTAATTTGTTCATTTATTCACTACTTAATTAATTTATTCATTTATTCATTCATTCATATTAATTTAGTCATTAATTCACTAACCCAATCATTTCACTCACTCATTCACTAATCAATTAATTCATTCACTCACTAATTCATTCATTCATGCATTCTAATTTGTTCATTCACTTCCTAAAAATTATGGCATAAAACCACATCTAATGTCAAAAGTATAACCATTTTTAAGTTTTAAGTACCTTTCCCTCAATTTATTTAGACTTTATATGTTTTGTTCTGTATATCTTTCTATAAAATTTAACTTTAAGTTTTATATTATTATTGTTTTGCCACAATTATGAAACATTTTAAGTTAAATTTGTACAACCTATTTTTTATACAGTGTTCAATGTATATTTGTTTAGGTTTTTATGTAATAATTTCAACATATTTTATTTCATAAGTATTGGAAGTGGGTGTTTATTGTTATACATTTTGAAATTAACTATAAAGTTACATAAAACAAGTATTGCTCCCTGATAAAATACTAGCACTTTTAGGACTTCAGCACTGTTTCGAGTTAGCGAAGTGACTATGTTAGCCTGGTTAGCTGTGTTTATGGTATTAGCAACCAGTGATTGATGGTGTTGGCCATTGAGGAGCGCGGCATGAGTTGTAGAGGCTCCTGATATGGATGCCTCAGATGCTCTGAGATCTGCTGTATGTCAGATCCCGATAACGTTTTACTGAACACACTATACTACACTCAGGACTTCAGCTGCCCCGCTGGTCATCTGCAGACAATTCACCATTTTATTACCCACAATACACCATTTTCCCTTCAGTCTCGTGTGTATTACTATTATCCAAGCCACTATTGTTTTTTTTTTTAACAATTCCAAACTAATTAATTCTTAATCACTGTAGATAAATAACTATATATATTTTTATATATAATCATTAAGAAGTAAAATGAAATTTTATTTGAGAAGTATGGGGGTGTAAAACAACAAATTTTTACTTGCAGAATTGCCCTGTTTGATGTGACTCACTCTAAAAATTAAAAATATATATTAAATGACCACAAGAATGCTATACAATATAGCAATTGCTAAATTACCACCATAACCATTGGTTAAAAGCTTTTTTGATTGCAATATAGGTTTTATGTTATTTAAATATGCAAATAAAGCATTATTTCATTATATATGTAGTGATTTGCATATATTTCTTGCTCAAAATGTAAACATTGAAATAAGTTAGGCTATTTTTTACATATTAAAGTCAAAGATTTGAGGAGATTCTATTAATAATTTTTATTACTATATAATTCACTGCAAACTTTGTTGTAAAACGTACAATGTTGTATATAATTAGTCAAAATCCCTCAGTAAAAAGACTGTAAGAATTAAGTTGGCAAATTAGGTGTTAAATCAAGATTTAAACCATCAGGAACTATTTAATTTCAAATGCCCCCATTGAAAAAGAAATCCAATAAAAAAATTCTCTCCAGACTTGCAGCTAGATTATCTGGAAGTGAAAGATGTTTGATTTTCTGAGGTAAATAATCATGAAACAAGACACTCTTACTTAATAAGAATCACAGACTGAACTGTCATAAAGCAGACGAAGAGTGTTTTTGAAAAGATTAATAAGCAGACACACTGTGGACACTATTTTATTGTAGTATGAACTTTATTTATGCAATTATGCAGTATGTTAGGGATGAGGAGTCAACTCCAAAAGAGTTGATTCCTTGACTCTCAATGGACCTACAGTAGTATCGGAATCAACTCCCAGAGTCGAGTCCATTTTTCAAACCCCTTCTGAATGAAGCAGTTACATGCTACAGTTATAATGCTTATTCTTGAGCATGATAAACATAGAAGGCACCTGCTTTGAATGCATGCTCACAAGTTTTATGCTTTTACTTTTGAATTTCTCGACCACAAGCACTGTAGGCTATTAGAGTGCTGGGATAAAGTTTGCTTTTACTTTCAAATTCCTATAAAGCACACATTTTTGCATTTTGTTTTTAAAAATGATCTGCCTGCAATGTCAAGTTTGCTGTGTGCTGTGTTGTAAATCAAATATAGTATATGTGGGTGAATTTCGAGTGGATCGGATACTATTTGCAGATCGACGACTTATATTAGCACTGCAGGTAAAATTATGATGTTATGTTATTGGCTGTTGCTATATATATATATATATATATTTTTTTTTTTTTTAAGCCATGCCTATTTCACAAAACAGTAATCATAATGTCAAAGTAGCCAAGATTTTTTTATTGACACAAAATCTGATCATGTGGTTTTGTTTTGACCCTGAATGCACTTAATTTCACCTATCATTCTTATTGTTTATTTCCACTACAAAAGTCCTTCAAATTTGAAAAAAACAAATGACAGCAAACAAAATTAATTTCAAAATGAGGATTTTAAAATAAAAATATATATCAGAGCTTAATTCAAAAACTTCTGACGTCCTTTTCTTCTGACGGATACCGTCCCATTAACACTACCTTATCAAATCAATGAACAAATTGCACAAAACAAACAGAGATATTTAAAAATAAAGTAATATGCTATTTAAAAGTAGGCTAGGCCTACACTTGAAAAAAAATTGCATTTACGAGAGAGAGCAATATGATATGCTTTGAGGTATGTCACGCTGCTTTTATTTTTTTATTTAGGATTTTAATGCATAAATTATTTAAGCTAAATATTTTGTGTATAGGGTTTAAAATTTATGGTCATTACATCTAAAATCTAGCTATATTGTTTATTGATCGGTTGGAGTGTCTGTTGCCGAAAGTAACAAACAACTGCAGATTTGGGTCGTGCCTTGCTACACCAGATTATTTCATTCACTTGGTACACATAGTATTCAAGCATCAAAGATTTATATTAAGAAGATATTTAAACTATTGATTATTATTTTTTAAATGTTGGTTGTGGGATCAATTGTTTTTTTTTTCTTTGTTAATGAACTGCTCAACATGTTTTCATTAAACATTTCAATAATAAATTGATGTTTTAGCTTTCTGTCTTCACGATTGCAATGTATTTTTCTAAATTATTTAAACTAGACAATTAAAATATACTATAAAAAATGTAGGCTGATAGTTTTTTTATTTTGACTGCAGATGATCTAAACTGCTGATTTTGTCTGTCCAGAGGAGAACTGCACAATGTAAAGCTGCAATTGATGTAGTAGCATTGTGTAAAGTGCGATATGATACAGCATTTTTACCGACTCCAAAATTAGGAGTCTAGAATCTGAGTCGACACCCTACAGAATGTTACTCTATTTTAATGTTGCATTGTGAAAATGAATGTATATTTTACAGCAAATGTGTACAATACTGTAAATATACAGCAAGATAAATTGTGGAGTAAATGTAAATCGCTTTAGAGTAGACTACTGGCAAAACACTTTCAGTAAGTTACTGTAGATTCTACCTAAAATTTTAACCAGTGTAGGTTAAGAGGTACGTGAAAGATACAAAAGCTGATAGTGGACCAGTATACCCGTAGTATTTAATAGGTCAACTTTTTCTTTAAATGATACATGTTACAGTAGCACCTAAAGAATCCATATTGGTATCTGAAAGTTATATATTTGTACTTAAAGGATCCATATTGTACCTTGAAGGAATATATTAGTACCTTTTGAAAGGGTACCACCTAAGTGTAAGCTTTTGTACATTTATTTCTGAGAGTGTAACAATGAACAAGATGGACCTTCAAGATTTAAGAGATGAACTTAAATGAACCCTGGAAACTAACCTACAGTGTCTAAAAGATTCTTTAAAAGTGTCTAATGTTCCTCAAACGGTGGTAGTTTAGGACCTTGTGGTCATAAAAAAGGTTCTGTTTTATGGCATTTTATGGCAAATATTTTAAGTATCTTGTTTTTCATTAGACTTTATTTGGCTACAGTTGTGAGAACATTGCAGTAGTGGAGAATAAAGGGATTCTTGGGGTTTCATTTATGAAAAAAGAACCAAATGTGAATTTATTGTGCAAAGTTTACATCCTAATCTTAGCAGTTAACATCATAATTCCCCAGTCAACTCATTATTCATTCATTCATTCATTCATTCATTCATTCATTCATTCATTCATTCATCTTCTTTTTAGCTTAGTCTCTTTATTAATCTGGGGTCGCCACAGCGGAATGAACCACAAACTTATCCAGCACGTTTTGTACTGCATTTTTTCATTAATTATGCAGTAATTTCCATACATTTCTTGAACAATCAGTTTAATTGAGACAATTACGTCAATAATTTAAGCATTTGATGTATCTAATTGTATCACTCCATAATTCAGAAAGCACTGCAAACAACCAGTGATATATATAAGCAAAAATAGATAGATAGATAAATAAATAAATAAAATAAAAAACCATTGAGAAGAAATATATAATAAATCTGTGTAGTTATGTGTATGTAAGAGCTGCTGAAACAAAAATTTACAGTATGGCTCAATGCAGGATTTTTAATTAATTAATTATTATAATTTTTTTTATCTGCGGAACCGGTACCGGGTCTGTGACGTCATCGACTTTCACTTTCAGATTTAAAGGGCTAGGGTTGCACCAGACCCTCGTAAGTGGTGTCGTTTGAAAGTGTTGAATCTATATTTTATGCACATATACATTTGGTTTTTATCCTACTGTATAAAAGTTATTTACACTTAAATACATAGTATTTTGGATACCGAGCTAGGTATTTTACATTGGTTCATTTTCATATTTTTTTATATGACACATGTACAAGTTATAGCTCAAATGAAAGCTCTTGCCAGTGCTCATACAGTTCTAGCATTCTTTTTACTGAATTATATTCACATTTCAAACAGTTGTTGAATGAATTGTGGTGTTTCCATGGCGCAGAAATGTAAACAATGCACTCATAATCAATAAGCAGCCCCAGATAGCACAGACAGCTGTTATATCTTACCTTATGCTGTGCCCTTCAGGGCCATTTTCCTCTGTTTTTGAGGTGATGTGCATAAGTAATCCTTTTATATGTCTGATGTGGCCCAAACACAGTGAATTATGTTTGATCAAACAAAAGAATAGTGAAATATGAAAACAATGATCAGTCCCTGTGGCTTGTATAGCACCTCTCATCAGTTGGAACACAATAACTTTTGCATAGATTATGGTAGAGACATTTTTCTTTTTTCCTATGATTACAGACATGTGCAGGAACCACCAAAACTAATTACAGCACGCTAGACCACACAGAACCTAAAAGGTACAATTTCAAATTTGAGTTTATAAAAAAAAAAAATACAAAAAGCATTTTTATTATAAACGCTTATAGGTGTTTATTATAACACAGACAACATATACAGTTATTATAAACACTTTCAATAGTGTTTTATGAAAATTCAAAGGGTTTTCTTTAAAATGATACCAAATTTTTGCATTTACACCTCTGTATGTGGATTTGGTAAGCTTTTAAATTTGGGTAGGCAAAATCCAGGCGGAAATCCCAAAATATCAGCAGAGTTTAAGTGGTTAAAATCTCCAGAAACAAACTGGTAAAGTGTGACAAATTCTAGAATGTTTTCTTTCATGAACAGTCCAAAATCTCAAAATTGACAGATTAAAATTGTCTTTCTTTGATAAAGATTTTTAGCTTGCAGTTTTCATAAAATATCTTAAATGCTTAATAATGATTAAATACAAAATGAATAGTAGTTATAGTGATTTTGGAATAGTACAATGCCTTGTATAAAAGTTATAACACTGTCTCGTGGTCAGTCAGTGGTCAGCAGTGGCAATGAATGTTAAGTGATAAAAGCAGAGGAAAAATGGACCATTCTGCCTCCCGTCCCCGGCCGCTGTCTCCTGTTTCAGTGCATCGATGAATTACCCCTCTCCACAACTCTCTCTTTACTTATCAGCTTTCTCTCCCCCCTCTCTCGTTCTTTTATCAGTTCGTTTTATCTCTTCTATCTGTGCCATTTCTCCCTCTCGTCCCCGCGCCGCTGCTTGCCCATGTGATGTCATGGGACTGTCTGTCGCCGGGCTTGTGGCACTGCTTTCCTCCCCTCCATCGCTCTGACTTTCTCTTTTTAGATCAGATTGATGCCGGCAAACCACTGCTGCATCCATTCAGAAACAAGTTCACACACAAACAGCAAAAAAATGCAGTGACGCCTGCGATGTCACGCCTCATTTAGCCATCAGGCCTCGATCAGAGACGTGCAGCACGACGGGCACATTCCAATCAGTCAAAGTACAAGCCAAACGCAGACATCTGATCAATTTGGTAACAATGCAGTCCCATTCCACACATACCGCAAACACTTGCACTCCAAGTGACTCACTTTGTGTGTTTCAGTTGACCTTGAGGTCTCAATCTATGTCTTGGATTCATTATTGCTACAGTTTTAAAGGATATTTCACCCAAAACAACTGATGGGCTCACTTCACTCAAAAATGAATCATGGAGATAGCACTTTTAAGGGAACACTACACTTTTTTTCTGGGAATAGTAAATTTACATGTTCTTTTGAGTTAAAGAGATTTTTTTTAACATCTTTACATTCATTCAGCCAATCTCTGGGTCTGGCAGAACCACTTTTAGCTTAGCTTAGCATAAATCATAGAAACAGATTAGACCATTAGCTTCTTACTTAAAAAATCCAAAAATATGTTTGAAAAAGCTTGACTTTTTTTGTAGTTACATTGTGTACTAAGACTGACGAAAACTGTAAAGTTGCTTTTTTCCAGGCAGATCTGCTAGGAACTAAACTCTCATTGAAGTGTGATAATCAATGAACTTTGAATGAATCATGAGTGTGTATCATAATTGTAGCATGATCAATAAATTGAGCATACTTTACCAGACATTTTCTTATCAACACTTGATGTTTCTGGATATATTATGCAGCTTTAGAGTACTTAACACAGGTGAGTGTGTTTGATAAAGCACCTGTTGAAGACGCACAGATTTCCTCTACATATGCACCAGACACCATCTTAAAAGCACCCAATACTTCCTAAAAAAAGTGCAAATCTAAGTGTGCTCCACACAGGTTCGTGGGCTTGACAAGCCACCTGTTGGACACAGTCTTCAAGCAGGCAACTTGATGTTAAAACAACATCAAAAACACATCAAAATTGCTATTTGATGTCAATTGACTACCCAGATAGCAAAATTCATGTGGCTCAAATTCGTCCCACACCAAACACCTACATCTGGCCCACATACCGCATGGAATGATGACACTTGTGCGGCACACTTCTGTTTGCCAGATCTGGGCCACAATTGAGCCATAGCAATACCACTCGTCAACCACAATTCTACCAAATGAACCAGAACTGACCCTATTCTGGGACACTGTTTGCTCTCATTTTGGCCCATATCCAGCACACACCAGACACTTTTACATTCAACCTACATAGCCAGAGTTTACTGTGCACATATGTTTTACAATAACTAAGCCACATTTGCCATATTTTCTCTGGGCCACTTTAGGCTCACAACGACATTAGCCAGTGCTTACTGTGCCGGATATTTGCGAAAAGTGGCCAACATATGTCTTAAGATAATTGGGCCACATTTGTCATATCACATCTGGGCCACTTTAGGCTCACATCCACATTTGCCAGAGCTTATTGTGCCGAATATTTGCCAAAAGTGGCCCACATATGTCTTAAGATAATTGAGCCACATTAGTCAAATCACATCTGGGCCACTTTAGGCTCACGTCCACATTAGCCAGAGCTTACTGTGCCGAATATTTGCCAAAAGTGGCTCACATATGTCTTAAGATAATTGAGCCAAATTTTTCAAATCACATTTGGGCCACTTTAGGCTCACGTCCACATTAGCCAGAGCTTACTGTGCAGAATATTTGCCAAAAGTGGCCCACATATTTATAATAACTGGGCCACATTTGCACATACACATGTAAGAAAGTTTGGGTTTAGACACAGATTACCATTAAATGACTATGCCATATATCGGACAACTTTGACCTACATTTGTACTTTGTCATTTGGGCCAAATTTACAATTTTTCACAAGGGCCATATTAGGTTCACATACAGATTACATTTAGCTATACGTGCCAATTATTTGCTTAAATGGCCCATATACAGTATGTATTGGAAACTTTTGTACTCTTTTGCCATAGTACAGGTGGGCCACTTCATGCTCACGTTTATTTTGTCTGGGCCAAAAGAAGACCACCAGTGCCGAATAACTGCCTAAAGTGGCCCACACTTTATCTGTTATCTGGGTGCCTTGATGTCAGTATGACATCAAATTGTCATATGACATTGGCATCAAAACACATAAAAATATAATTGCAGGACTGTCTAGTAATTGATTTTTGATGTCAAACATTAGATGTTTATCTGATGTTGGCATCAGAGTAATTTACCTACAAAATACAAAATTCAGTGTAAATTTGTTATTTGTCATGGAGGCTATCAGATGAATACAACTTTTCTTACATTTTAATACTTTCTGAGTTGTTATTACATTTTTGACATGTTTTGTTGGTGTTGTTTGGATATCAAGATGCCCACTGGGCTCTCCTCTTTGTATAGATAAATGAACTAAATACGTAATCTAACTCTGACTTCTCATAGCATTTAAATTCTGCTGTTCTCTGATGATTTGAAACGTGTGAGTTACTTTGTATAAAAGTGTGTCTCTCACGAATAAATGTTTGGTAAATATAATAGTCTGAAGTAATAGTTATATGACCAATAATTAAATTTATATAAATCAAGTCAGGCGCCACGCTGGTGCAGTAGGTACTGTAGCATGATCACCTCACTGCAAGAAGATTGCTCGTTCGAACCCCGGCTGGGTTAGTTGGCATTTCTGTGTGGAGTTTGCATGTTCCCCCTGTGTTTGCATGGGTTTCTGAATGCTTGCTATTGGATAGATTTTTTTGCTAAGGTATTTATATATATATATATATATATATATATATATATATATATATATATATATATATATATATATATATATATATATATATATATACACACACACACATATATATATATATGTGTATATATATATGTGTATATATATGTGTGTGTATATGTATATATATATATATATATATATATATATATATATATATATATATATATATATATATATATATATATATATATATATATATATATAAACTACTTTTAATAAATGATGTCAAAAATTAGTTAATATCATGTCGTTGAATGAGGGGTAATAATACCAGATTAGATGTTTTAGGTAAATTAAAAAAAAATCTAATTATTAACTGAAGAAAAAATATGTCAAAACTGTATTTGATACAATTGTGTCAACTAAATGTTTTTTGAGTTGGTGATTAACAATTTTTTAATGGAAAAGCTGCTCTTAATTAAATTTAGTTCAACAAATTTATTATTATTATTATTTATTTTATTTTTTTTTTTTTTACAAAAAATGCAATTACTTTTTTCAGTTGAACACTAAAGATATTTTGAGGATAGTGGGAACAAAAAAAAAAAAAACACAACAACTATGACAGTCAATCAGATTCCATCATTCTTCAAAATATCTTACTTTGTGTTCAACAGGAGAATAAGACTAAGTCAGGTCTGTAACAAGCAAGTAGAGGGTGAATACATGATGATGGCATTTACATTTAATACATATTCCCTTCATGTATTTCACACTTTAAATGGAAACACATTTGAGCCTCTCTTCTGGGCTTTTAAGAATAAATGAATGCATTTGTCTGGATTTTTGTTAAGTACTTTTAAAAGAGGATGAGGCTCTACAGATTATCTTGACTATGAAAAAAGAAATCCTTGGTTGGGAGAATCTCTTGGTTGGGAGATACAGCACACGATCATCTTCACAACTTCTGTATTCATTCTTTTTGCCTTTTATAAAACATGCATATCCATTTTATGTACAGTACAGCACCAATTAGGCTTAGAGAATGGATCCAGACAGACCAAAAAAAAAAAAAAGACTGATAGTTGGTTTGTAATTATTATGATGCTAAACAAGTAGATTGGCAATTTTTAGAGCGAAATAAAATGTGGTTTTGTCCATCTAAAAGCGGAAAAGTAAAAAAAAGTTGCTTCCAAGATAGGGTACACTGTAAAAGAAAATATCCATAAGCTAGCAGATTTCTGCATTTGTGATTTTTTTATTTATTTATGCTTTTGAATTGCTTTATGGGAGCTTGACATTTATCAACAACTTTTAACCTTGAAAAGTTGGAAAAAGAGACTTTTATTAACATTTTAAATAGTTTAAAGTAATATTTTGTCTGGGTTGGTGTTCTATATTATAGTACAAAACCATGCCAGTACATTTGTTGTTATATTATAGATTAATTTCTATCTATATTATTTCTTATATTAACTGTAGAGTTGGATTTTCAACATTAAAAGTGGACAGAACAGAGTTTAACATCTTTTTAGGCAGCACAAAACATGTGCTTTTACTTCAGAATCACTATGAAATGTAGGTACAGTATGTTTTCTTTATTTGTATGTAAAAGAAATGTAAAATATAAAATATATTATTATTATTATTATTTGAGCTGAAATTCAAATTTAAAAAAGAAAATGTTACATATGTTTAATTTGAATTTACTATTAAGAAAAACATATAAGACTAATATTATCTGTACTGTACCTGACCCCCTATATCAGAACAGACCCGTGACCCATTTCCAGGCCTCTACCAGCAAGTTGAGAAGCCCCTTCATTTACTTTGGCCTATTAAATGCTGCTCATCCTCAATCCACTTTCCCCCTTCTGTCTGAGATGATCTAATTGATGTAATGAATTGGATTATCTAATCGGAGGGATCGGGACGGATCCCCCACCCAGCTTTATCTGCACACCGCTTCCTGAGCCGCTTACTTACCACCTGCAATGCATCATGGACCACGGAGACAGCGTTTACTTATTTTACACAAATCATAACGGCTGATGACCCTTCTCAACCCACAGACTAAAGGGATAGTTCACTCAAAAAGGAACATGTAATCACCATTTCCTCACCCTCCAGTCTTTCCAAACCTGTTTGGAGTTTTTAGATATTCTAGATATTTTGAAGAATGTTTAATACAGCTGTTGAATTCCATAGAAGAAAAACAAAAATGCATTGAAAGTCAACTGGTTTCAAACATTCTTCAAAATATCTTATTTTCTGCTTAACAGACAAAAAAGTGGAACAAGTGGACGGTGAGTAAGTTTGAACTGTTCCTTTAATCGACAGTGGAAACTTACTAATAAGATGGTTTTCTTATTTTATATTTAGTTTATTATACATGGTAGAGTTTACACTCAGTACATAATGCACTTTTGGTGAACAGTTTCTGGTACATATGTCTTTTTGGCCATAAACATAATCTGATTTTTTCCTCAGAAGGTGAAAGACGGGTATTTTCCTAAATTTTTGTGGGGATGAGCTCTCCCTTTGGTTGAGCAACACTGCCATCCAGTGTGATTTATATAAAATGCATTTGTTTTAACCAGTTTAAGGCTTTTATAAAGAACATAGATTTAAAAAAAAAAAAACAGTTTAAGGTCATTTTTATTAACTCTCTTAAGATATTTTTTTTTCTGTTGTCTACAGAGCAAACCATTGTTATCCAATAACACGCCTAATTATCAGAACTTGCCTAGTTAACATAATTAACTTATTTAAGCCTTTGAATTGCACATACCATATCTTGCAAAATAACTTGTAAATGTATGTAGTCATAATGACAAAAACAAAATAAATATGTTATTAGAAATTAGTTTATTATGTTTAGAAATGTGTTGAAAAAAATCTTCTCTCTGTTAAACAGCACTTTTCTTTTTTTACAATACCAAATTAACAGTGGGGCAAACATTCTGGCTTTAACTGTAATCTATGTATGTATAATAAATGGATGCATAAAAAAACTTGAGATTAAGACATATATGCAAATTAGCACATATGTAATTAAACAATGCCTCATTTAATTTATTTTGTTTTTAAATGACATAATCCTTTGAATAATAATTTATATAATATATATATATATATAAATTCATGACTGTCACATACTTTTGTTGCCTTAAAGTTGTAAATTGCTTTTTTATTTAATTTTTTTGCATGTATTTATTTGAGAAACGTTATAAATTAATTATGTAAAAGTGTCTATATATCTTCATCAAGCATGATTAACTTTATTTAAATGAGCATTACCTCTTTAAAACAGCAGAAATCAGTAAAATTGGCACTTGGTTTTGGACTGATGAATAAAGGTAAAAAGCTTTGTTACTGATGTTAATATTTTAATTTTCTCATGTTAATATTAGAAAACATTAAGCTTTTTATCAATGTTTTTGAAAGAAGTCACTTCTGCTCACCCAGGCAGCAATAACATTAAATATTCTAAAAATGTTAAAACATTATTTTTTAATAATAAAAATTGTATCCAGTTAATACATTCTATAATATTCAATTATCTAATATTATTAATTAATTTATTCATGTTTTTCAGTCTTAATAAATTATGTAATAAAAAAATAAAATCTGATTATCATAAATGCTGTAAATTGGCAGCCTATATACTCACACACAGGCAAGCAGACATGCAGTTTGCATAGATTTAAACATAAAACAAAATAAATAAATAAATAAATACATACATAAATAAATACATAAATAAATATATAAATAAATACAAATAAAGAAAGAAAGAAAGAAAGAAAGAAAGAATAAAATTGTATATTTTGATAATAATTAATTAACCATTATATGCGCATTTAGTAATCAATCAAAATCAGACATTTCTGAAAAAAAAAAAAAAAAAAAAAACATTTGACAATGCCTGGAGTAATGATTGTTCAGCTCTGAATTACATTAATCACATGAAATGCGTTAGCCTTCACACAAATAATATAAATAATAATAATAATAATAATAATAATAATAATAATAATTATATATATATATATATATATATATATATATATATATATATATATATATATATATATATATATATATATTAAGCTGTAATAATTTGTCACAGTATTGTTTTCATTGTGTTTTATTTCAAAATAGAATTTAAAAAAAAACTGTAAAGTTTAAAGTTTTAAGCAACATTAAAAACTTCGTAACATTGTATGCAGATTACTTATTTCAGCTTTACAAATCGAGTCGCGAGTTTGTGCCATGGCCAGGTGATCCTAATCAACAACGGCGTCCTGGAAAGGCCTTCATGAATTCTTAACTGGGCGTCTTTCATGTGAGAATTAAGTTGCTCAAACGACCCTTCTGACATTTTCTTCATCTTCCAAACAAATTCGCGTTGAATTCATTTAATAATGACGTTTATTATGGCCGTGGGTTCATTACGACGACGCCAGAGACCGCGCGGGAAATCTGACATGCAGCTGTGTCTGAGGTAATTTTCATAACATTTTAATATAACTTATGCAAAATATTACTGTTTCTGTATTTTTCGACATGCTTTATTAGTTTGGCAATTGTGTTTGTCATTTGTGAATATTTATCAACATATTGATAACAATGATAGCGCAAGTCAATATGAAGGTGTGTTTGAAAGCCCTTAAAACGCCTACTTCCTTTTAGGCTACTTGTCACAAACCCGTTTGAGTTTCTTTCTTATCGGAATAATGGTTTGCAACTTCAAAACTATCTAAACAAACAAACAAACATACGTACGTAAAAAAGAGAGAAAAAACAACAACAACATCAAAGCTTTAGAAATACTTGAGGCTGAGTAAATAGTGAGTAAAGTGTTTTTTTTTAAGTCAAAAATCACTTTAATGTTATGTTGCAAAAGAGCCTCTAGAGGTCAGTATAACATTAATATTTAGTATAACAATAATATCCATTATAACATTTGTAAATGGATATTAAAATCAGTGCAGCTTTTGCATGCTGTATGTTTTCTTTGTGATGTAGCCTATATTACCCAGATTAAGTATAAAAACGATCTTTCTGTTGACTAAATGGTTGAATTAAATAAAATAGCATTGTTGGCAACAGTTAGTTTGACTTAAGATTTGAAGTGAAAAAAATCTACTTTAATGTTCATTCATTTCTATTGAAAAGAAGTGCTGGAGAAACTTGAGCACAGTCTTTTTTTTTTATGGTTCACAAGGAATTTACAATCTCACAAAGCGTTCCACCCCATGGACTTTTTGCCACATGATTTGATGTAATTTCACACCTTTGTTTCAGTACTATTTATGATTAATCATCAGTATAGATAATTACTTTATACGCTGAATAGAGAATTAATCACCATTTTGATGAACCGTGACTAGTCTTTTTGTTAAATACATGAATGAGAATTGATGATTTGATTGTTATTGTAAAGAATTGCTAAAATTAGTGCAATTAAAAGCCTGATTGTGCTGAAGAGTTTAGGCACATTTGTGTTATGCTGATTGCCATACATACAGACATATTAGTTATATTAGTGTTACAAGTTATTGTTTATAGGGTTGCAAGATATTGAAAAAAAAAAAATACATTGCAATATTTAATGTTTTCTGCAATACAAAAACAGTTTCACCAAATGACTTTAATATCTCTATTTGGAATAAATTGACTACATTATAATGATTGGGGTTATTTTGTAACGCAGTTCATTTGCATTAAATATAACATAACAGAGTTACAACTAAAATAAACAGTGCTTTTTTGGGGGGGAGCCGAACAGGATCCAAGTTCAGAAATTGAATTATGATATGTAACTATGAATCGTCTTCCATTTACTGTTTATTAAATTTCATTGATCTTGACAAATGTTAACATTTCTAGCACCTACATGCTTCTGAAACTCATTCTCCGTTTCTTCTAAATCAGTTTGATATTCTACTAATGAACGCAAAATAAGATATTTTAAAGAATGTTGGAAAACATCATCCTAGCTGTTCCCAAACTGCATACTTATGCGCTATTCTACACCATATTGCAGTAAAAATAGTGTTAGTGTATTGACACAGGCAATTCTAAAAACAATACCAAGTGGAACGTTGATTACCTTGCGGACGGGCTAACGAAGAGCTATCGGTAAAATGGTTACAGAATAGTTAAATTTTTTTTTATTGCAATGTTATGGGTAACATGGCTTTGGCTTTAAATGTTTTAAAAAAAAATAAGTGGAAAAAATCAGCAAATTTTAGGATTAGCATTTACATCAAGGCTGTTGTTATGCTTTTCCTTTTGGGGGCACTATGCTCATGTTGGATATTGCTTTCATTTTATTGACAAGCAAATTGTACACACTAGGGCTGCATGATATTGAAAAAATCTGATATTGCAATCTATTCTTTTTCTGCAATAAATATTGTGATATGAATACAGCTTCACAAGATAGTTTGAATAGCACTATTTGCACTATTTCTGGGGAGTCTGACAGTATTCAGGTACAAAAAATTGAATAATCACAATGCAAAAAATGTTTTTCATATTTGCTTTGTCTTGTTTATATATATACAGTATATATATATATATATATATATATATATATATATATATATATATATATATATATATATATATATATATATATATATATATATATATATATATATATATATATAATTTAAATCAAGTAAAAATGTTGTTTTGTCAGAAGAAAAAAAGAAAGAAATTATTTTTTCTTTACAACTTATTTTCCAGTGAAGTAAAATTATCTTGTTTTTGCTTTCAAATGTAGATATTTGGAGTAGAATCAAGATCAACATTTAAGTAAGAAAACTTTTTTTTTTTTTTTTTTGCAAACATCGTATAAATTCTATATAAATGGAGTAATTAAATAACTACAAAGACTCAACATTGCATATATTCTGATGTGAGTAATGCGGACACACATTGCAATATCAATGCTGAAATATATTGGCAAGCCCTACTCTGCATCAGGCGTGACACGGCGGAAACTTTTAGGTTTATAATCTGTTTAATACATATCAAAGCTCTTAAACATTATTTAAAGTGCATGCTGAGTGACTGATTTGATTTAGTTTGCACTAAATCATGGTTACAAAAATTTTCAAACTAAATGATTTATATTAGTCATATTATTTTCATTGTGCTTCCGCTTTCAATATGGCAATAAATGCCATCTATAGTGGTGTTCAAACTGACATAACTGACATGATTTAACACTGGATAGCACCTGAAGTGATCATTGTGATAGTAATTTATGATGTTGTTCAGATACAACATCTCTGAAATAGAAACCATTTCTAAAATAGAAACTTTGCATGTCGCTGTGTCAGATAGTTTGGACAAAAAAACCTTTTATCATGGAAGGGTACAATTTAATGCATGTTACTGCATCACATCGTGTTTATTTTGGACATAGCATGGTGTTACTGCATTTTATTTTGCATAGGCAAGTAAAAATATCCAAAACAGAATGTCTTTTGATTGTTACTTATACTCTTCTGGTAGGCAATTTTACAAGATTAATTGTGTGAAACCGTTAAACGTTATTAACTTAAAAAATGGATTAAATTTCCAGTTAGTAAAAAAAAAAATCATTATTTAGTAAAAAATGTGCTGTTTGAGATGACATCAAATTTAAATATGCTGTTATTTGTATAAATACACAGTGCATAGTTAATAGTGTGTCATCTGGAATAGTTTCTGTGTTAAAGTGCATTTTGAAGTATCGGATGAAAAAAGAGGGATGGAAATGCCAATTTTTTTATAAAAATCTCTTAATTCATGAAAACGTTTTTTAACATACTTGAGGTGGAATTGGGACTTGTGTGACAACAGGGTTAATGCGAATTATGGCAGGTGGAAATGCCTTTTCCAATTAAACTCTTATATAACAATCGTTTTACTCGCTTGACTCCATTATACTTGCCTATTTTACTGTTGGTTATTATATAATACTACAGTCCGCTGCTCTAACAACTTGATGGAAATGCACCTAATTCAACTTTGGAACTTTTTTGTTTGTCTTGCGAACTTTGAAAACGTGTTAGGATGGAAATTAGCTATTTACTTCCGTTGAATTTATTTATGCTATTCTTCAGAATATCTTATTTAAGGTCCAACAGAAGAAAAAAAAAGAAATTTTCATAAAAATTTAGAACAACTTGAAAATTGTTTTTCATTTTTTGGGGGTTAAACAATTTTTTTAATACACATTCTAACGATACTCTTTTACTCTACCATTGTTAAACCACGCAATTAATTTACAAATTGGCTACCCTGTCAGATTTGTATGATGTTTAGCTGACATTGCACATCCTGCATGAAATTCTAGTTTCAAATGTGCATATCACAACGTTTATGCTAAAACGATACATATTGTGTGGTCCTAATTCTATATTTGCATTTATATATTTTTTTAAAACCGTTAAGTGTATCTCTACAATATAGAGTGTTGACCCATGTCACACAGCTGACAGTAGACATTGTCAGTTGAAGGCAGATGTCAGCCTGTACAGATATAAGGTGAATGATGACACTCCAGATCATAACACTTTGTTTTTTGTCATTTACGAGACCAGCCCAATCCATCATCCAAGACCACAGCAAATGTGGCCGCAATATTTGCTTTGCTCCCTGCCACTTTCTTTAATACACACAATATTTCTAGTACTTTCTCATTTTACCCTACTCTTATAAATGTATTCTGCCAAGTATTAAGCAGACCAGGTGTCTCGATCCATAGCTTCATGTATTGAACAGACCATAGCTGTTGTGGAAGCAGCAATCATCAGTGTGCTTTTGGTCTTTCACAACAATACAATGCGGAACTTTTAAAGGGCTTTGTCGTTTTTCCTTCCCTTTAAATAATTAAAAACATCCATTTAGATTTTGGTTTCCGATGCACCTGCAATTTGATTGTTTACTTTCCCTGGAAACCTGTTGCTTTGTAAACTGCATAAAGTGCTAATTGTGTCTGGCATCAAACATTGGCAATCAGACTAATCTGATTGTGATTCACCTTTGCAGCTGCTTTTGTGTTTGCCAATATGCTGCAACTTTGCTACTGAAAAGCACAGCCAACATCTAATGATTTTAATGACCCACTGTACAGTACAGGGAATTAGCATTTTCCATCATTATAATAGATCCCGCGACGGTTAGTAGCAGTCATGTTTAGCCCCAAGTCTTTTCCGATATGACTGAAGGAGAGTAAGAAAACTTCTAGACTTATTAACTGTGCATAGTTAATAGACAAATTCAAAGACTGTCAAAGAAAATTTAACCCCTGTTTATTGTCGATCTTAAAGGTACAGTTCACCCCAAACATTGAAAATGATCATAATTTATCTTTTATTTCCCCTCATGTGGTTTTAAACCTTTATTAGTGTCTTTCTTTCATAAAAAAGTAATATTTTAAAGAAGTCAATACTGTAGGTCTGTAACCAAAATGTTTCAAAAAATCTCCTTTTGTGTTCAACAATAGCAACTCAAATAGATTTTGAACAAGTGAAGGATGAGTCACTTGAAGGATGATGGGGGTGAACTAACACTTTAAGAAGCATTTCGACATTGAGATATGCCCATAATATCATAATTAATGTACTAGTTGAGAATGCATTATGAGCCTAAACATGCTGTGTGCCAAATACAAAAAGTGTTTTATGCTGTGAATTAGTGGCTGCCAAGAGCATGGAACTATTCAAAATCAAGACATTTTAGAAACAAAACACTCAAAACATGATGTGCAGTTTAACCTTTGCTTATTCAGGTTGAGAACTCTTAAACGCTCAGTCTGTTCCAAACATCATAAATGATTCAGCTGAAGGGTCACTTGAACATTCATGGCAGCTATATTGTTTTTATTCCAAACAAAACTGCCGAAAATGCTTTAAATGGGCTTTCAAAATGAACGGTTTTGAGTTTTTATATTATACTTAATTTCCTGACTGTTGTATGGCTTTGTGACTTGAAAAGACATTTAAGATACAGTTAAATGCTGTATAAAAAGGGCCATTAGTTTGATATTAAGCTTTTTAAGAGTCTCACTGTGAAGAGATCAATGGCTTAGTGATTGGTAAGTGAATTGTCAGTAGCTGGCATTAAGTGTTTATTAAGAAAACATTTACGATGTAGAAATGGATTAAATGAGTGCATGATTTCAGCTTTTAGTATGATGACTTGGAGTTATTTAAGACTTGTTTAAAGAATGGTTCAAGTAAAAGGGAGATGGAAACACATTCGCCATATAAACTCTGACGTTACCAACATTACATCTTTGTAGTTAATCAGCTGTCTTCATCGCCCTCTTTACTGTTGGTTGGTAGGTTATCAATACAGTACCGAGGCACTCTAAATTTAAGGCACACTAGAGTTTAAGAATGTGAAATTCTGTGGAAGCAAAAACCGATGGGAGCAAAAGTGGAGCAAAAACTGATGGGATTTCACAAGATGATAGGACACTAATAAAACTAGCGATTGCTCTACATATTTAATTCCTATACAGAGAGGTTACATTTTTGATCTTCTATTGATCTTGTGCATTCGTGATGCAAATTCGCTGGTCAAAGGTCAGCTAGCTTGATCTTTGGAACGCAACGACATGCAAACTTGTTGTACAAGCTTGCATTTTCAGTCTGGTGCATTCACAAGCACATGAATGGAATTTTTGAGAAAAGTACAGTGTGACCATAGATAAAAATAAATAAATAAATAAATAAATAAATAAATAAATAAATAAATAAATAAATAAACAACTTGATGCATGCTGTGTAGCAGAGATGTCCAAACTCGGTCCTGGAGGGCTGGTGTCCTGCAGATTTTAGCTCCAACTTGCTTCAACACACTGGCTAGAATGTTTCTAGAATGGCTAGTAAGAGCTTGATTAGCTAGCCCAGGCGTGTCTGGTTGGGGTTGGAACTAAACTTTGCAGGACACCGGCCCTCCAGGATTGAGCTTGAACATGCCTGCTGTATATAGTTCGAATTTGCAGTTATGCATATATAGTTAAAATATGGGATTTTTGGAACCATATGACTACTTTAAAATTATTTGCTTCACATTATTGGATGGAATCCCCGATTCATAGTAGTTTTTAATTTTTTTCCTATGGATGTCAGTGGCTGCTAGTTTCCAGCATTCTTCAGAATATCTTATTTTGCATAATTTCAGTTCAGCTTTAAGGAAGTGCTTTAAAGTTCAGACAGAAGTGAATGCTCCATGATGGCCTCACGTAATTTAGCTGTGAAATGCTAAAGGTTCTGGTTCTGGCCTCCTGTGGCGTTAGATCATAAACATTAATCCTCTGCTAAGCAAATTAATCCTTGTCATGGATTAAACAGTATTTTGAAAGAAAAGTACAAAGGCCTGCTTTGCAATTGGGGAATCAACCAATTGATGCAGGTGCCTTTCACGCAAAACAGAACATTAATTGCATGACAGCGCATTAAATCAAGGGCAGCCCCCATGGAAAAAAACTAGAGTTGAGGGGCGCCAAGTTGACAAATTTCTTTTGTTTGGAGAAAAGACATTTTATATCCCCTTCTCTTTTTAGCAGTCCTTTGCTAATATTTTGTTTTCTCCTCTTTGGCATTATGTGACTGAAAAGTAATGCACAGGAAGACCAAGAATATGTATTAATGATGTAGATAAGGTGAAAATGAAATCAGCATTTTACCCCTAGAAGAGAGAGAAAAACAAAAATTATTAAATTAGTAATTCAAAAATCAAATATGCATGGTGTCTTGGATTCTCCAAAATCATTTTACTAGTTTAATTTCAGGCCAAATACAGTTTGCCCTGTAAATGAATGGCCAGCGTGTTTTAGTTGAAAATGGTGTTGTGTTAATTTACCAGTAAATGACCTTTACAAATAAACTTGAACTATTACATGGCAGACATCTAATTATGACTTTTAAAATTACTGTACACTACCTGACAAAAGTCTTTTAGTTTATCTCAGTTGTAAGAGAAACAAATAATAACTTGACTTTTAGTTGATCGTTTGAAAAAGTGGCAGAATGTATAATTTTCCAATGAATCATTTGTTGAACTGCATCTCAATCGTCGCAAATACTGCAGAAGACCTATTGGAACACTCATGGACCCAAAATTTAAATCAGTCAAGTTTGGTGAAGAAAAAATCATGGTTTGGGGTTACATTCAGTATGGGGGTGTGCGAGAGACCTGCAGAGTGGATAGCAACATCAACATCCTGAAGTATCAAAACACTTGTGCTGCCCATTACATAACAAACCACTGAAGAGAGCAAATTCTTTAGCAGGATAGCACTCCTTCTCCTCCAGCCACCACCTCAAAGTTCCTAAAAGCAAAGAAGATCAAGGTGATCCAGGATTGGCCAGCCCAGTTACTGGGCATGGACATTATTGAGCATGTCTGGGGTAAAATGAATTAAAGGAGGCATTGAAGATGAATCCAAGGAATCTTGATGAACTCTGGAAGTCCTGCAAGAACGCTTCCTTTGCCATTTCAAATGACTTTATTAAGTTATTTGAGTCATTGCAAAGCTGTATAGATGCAGCCGTCCAAGCACATGGGAGTCATACACAATATGAATTATTTTGCACCATGACTTTATATTCTATACTGTACATTATTTCTGTTAAGTGACAAGACTTTTGTCTAAGCAAAATCAGACCTTACTTATTTTCATTCATCTTCTTGTCGGCTTAGTCTCTTTATTAATCCAGGGTCGCCACAGCGGAATGAACCGCCAACTTATCCAGCACGTTTTTTACACAGCGCAGTCCATCTCTGGGAAACACACACACACACACACACACACACTCATACACTACAGACAATTTAGCCTAACCAATTCACCTGTACCGCATGTCTTTGGACTGTGGGGGAAACCGGAGCACCTGGAGGAAACCCACGCAAAAGCAGAGAGAGCATGCAAACTTTACAAAGAAACGCCAACTGAGCAGATGTTTAAACCAGCGACCTTCTTGCTGCGAGGCGACAGCACTACCTACTGTGCCACTGCATCGGCCAGACCTTACTGTCCTAATTAAAAACAAGACATGATCATATTTTATATCGGTAAATTAGGGGAATCTAGAGGCATTTGCCTTTTATATAAGCGTCTTTTCTGATAGCAAATGATCAACTAGAAGTCAAGTTATTATTTGTTGTTCCTAAAACTTGGATAGGCGACAAGACGTTTGTCAGGTAGTTTAGATCTAATAGTGATGATATGCCTAAAGTTTCCCAACCCTAAAAAAGAGAGACTTGTTGCATGTCGTAGTCATTTTGCTCTGTAAAATGAATTATAATTTTGAGCACAACTGACAAACCTTCCAAAAAGTTGTTATTAAACAGTGTTGGCTAAAAACTGATCACTTGAATGCCAACACTTTTCTTAAAGGGCTGCAGGTGAATTGTGGATTATGTATCAAGACTCTAAAGCATAATAATGATGACCTATTTCAGTGCCTCTCATGCTTGCCTGTGGAAACCTTTTCTGGGACAAAAACCTTGATGATTAGTCTGTTGTCACCAAGTGAACTAACCTTTTAAATGGCAAAGCGACAAGAAGTCATTTGTTTTTAGTCAGAGTTGACCCAAAGGTCAGATACTTGATAGAATCTTGCATGAATGCAGCTTAAAAGCTACACTAAGCTAGCACAATAAGGCTTTTTTTTTCAACATAGATATCAAAGAACTCTAGCTAAACAATGCACCATTATTCTATGCATGTCTGCCATTCACTTGGGATAAAGAATGAAGCTAAGCAATATCCACTTCAGCCTGAAAAATGGTAATAGTGCATTTAACTACATAATCTTAACCACATCTCAACAACTCCCCGGACAAACCCTCTAATACAACCTCTCTGGTTTTATTTGGCCATTTTTAAGCTGGAATCAAAATGGAATTTCAGTCATAAGGCCATATTCTCTTTCATATTCTCTATTCATTTTTAAGAGGAGAAGAGGTAGTCCCAACAGAGTTTTGCTACGAACCTAAGCAAACACTTATGAACAACTTAATCAAGGTGCCGGACTATGGCTCTCCTAGACAGAACTCCAGGACAGTTGGAGTGAGGGTTACTTTTACAGGATCTAGTATCTGTTCATTAAACTTACTCTCATGGGTCACAATACCAGCATAACCCTTCCAATGAACTATTTGCACCTCTGAAAACAATGCCAAATGGAATTAATGCACAGTGACTTGTTTGCTTGTTTGTTTGACTTTATTAATCCCAAAGGGAAATTCACGTCACAGCAGAGCTTTCCATACTAAAAATAGATAAAATTTGTAACATATACAAATATATAAGCATAAGTAAAATTAGATTCATACTGCACACCTTGGTTTCAAACAACGCGTAGACACTTGTCTACATCTAATACTATTACAATTCAGCATAATTCATCTAGTATGACTTTGGTTATACAATCTGATTACTGTTGGTATAAATGACTTCCTGTATCTTTCTCTGTAACACCGGGGTTGAATAATCCTGCACTAAAGGAGCTTCTACACGCTTGGACTACATCAAAAATGTGATGATTATTGTGGTTCATCATACTGACAAATTTGTCCATAACTCGATCATGTGCGATCGCTTCTTTACTGTACTAGATAATACACACCCCACAACAGAACCTGCCCTTTTTATAAGCTTATTTAGACTTTTGGAGGTGTGAGCCCGCTCCTAGTCAGCGCAGTCATTTGGTTCTGGGAGGTAATAATACCAAACCAGATGGGGAAGACTTTGGCTGTGGTATTTTAGAATGACTAAAATGACATTTCAGTTGTTGTGTAATGTTGTCGGTCCACTGGTTTGTTCACTCGGAATCTTGGCATTCCTTAAAGCATTTTTAATGTGATTTTTATTTTTTATTTTTTACATATGCATTAAATGTGAAATGGAAACATATACTGTTTCTCGGAAAGGACACAGACAATTGATAACTGCAAAGCACAGCCTGATACCAATAAGGCTAGTGGAGTGAGCTTTTACTAGTTGGAATTGGTGCTTGTGGAATCTTTCTAATGTCCAACATCCACACTCCCTCTCTTGAGTTCTCTTGACACTCAAAAAAGAAAAATATATATATTTTTTCCCTGTTTGTTCAAACTACCTACCAAATAAAAGCTAAATCAACACAATTTTGGAGATTTTTTTGGAAACTTATTTTTTTATGTTCAATTCCCTTTAGTTTTATACTTTAACTTAATTGATTTGTGTTGGAAAAACATGAATAAATTGTGTAAAACCCTTCATTTGCATTGTATAAGCTTCCAACCTCCATCTGGTTTGCATTCATTGTCTTCTTTTTAACCCTTAAACGACCCCACCAAGAAAAATTAATTTTTAATTGCATTTCCTAACTTCCAATGTCACTAGATAACACTCAATGCATTTTTTTCAACACATCCCGTAATTTCTAAAATATTAACCTCTACCAAATTGTTGATATGTCAGTTTATCATAAAATACTGTAATTAATACATATACTATAAAAAATCTAAAAATATGAAGTGTAAGACCAATTTATTTAATAAAAAAAAAAGAATTCTCAAATATTTTGAATGCTATATCCATGCCATAAAATATTTCAGATTCTCGTTTAAAATGTTTTTTTTTTTTTTTTTTTTTGTGCAACAGGATTATTATTATTATTATTATTATTATTATTATTATTATTATTATTATTATTATTATTATTATTATTATTATTTATTTATTTATTTATTTTTTTTGTAAACCAACAATGCTTTGTAAGCCATTTTTTAAAACAGTCATTCTTTACAGTCATTATTCAAAACTGTTAAAACATGGTCTACCGTTTGGTAGAGGGGCAGTCAAAGGGTTAAGTCTCTTTTGAAGGTGAGTTAATCTAATAAGTGCAAATCCAGCAAGTCCCTTTTCAGTTGTTTGTGTTCTAATCTAAAGATGATACTCCTGTATTGAACCCCACTACTTTAAATGCATTGTGACATTCCAGCCACTAGATGTCGGTAAATCATAAGAAATGTCCCCAATATGGAATAATGTGGTCTCTTTTCATTAGTGGGCCTCTGATGGTTTGAACTCGCATTAAATTTAAAATTCAAATCAGTCTGAATTTATTGAACCTCTTACCAGCTCAGCTGAACTGGTGAATCATGTAGATTTAATAAGGGCTCATTTCCTTATACCCAATTCCGTTTTTTAATGAGCAAAGAGGTAACAGTGTCCTAATGAGGATTTTTCAATCCCACCTATAAAAAAAAAAAAAAGATTCAGGATTTGACCATGGTGACCGGTGGCTGTCTGAAAATCCACTCCTAAAGTGATATTGATTTTGTCTTTATTGATTCACTACTGCCTTCTCCTGTGGCCACGCTAAAATCTCTGTAGTTCAGTGCAACAATTCAACAGCCTGCGGTTGATTGTTCAACACCTTGGCTAGAGTTGAGGTCAGGGAAGACGCCTGAGGAGGGAGGAAAAGCCCGAGTGAGAGAAAGGGGATACACGAGCTGGAAACGAGGAAAGTCTGAGGAGCATTAACGAGCACATGCTCTTCAAAGCTATCTGCTCCTTTGAGACCTTCCTTAGGCCATCTCCCTGCGGCATGCAAGTATGTGTGTGTACCGATACGCACACACAGGAAGAATGTCTTTAATAAGTGAGCCATTGATCCGACTCCCACCACCAGGCAATTAAGAGTCCAAACTCTCTAATAAGCTCCAATTGGCTGGCCGGCAATTACTGTGGCAATGGCTGGAAGAGTGAGCATGAGGCGGCTAGACTGATTGGTTTCACTGGCCCTAATGCGATTTCGCTTCGTACCTTGCCGACTGCTCCACGGGTGAGCCGCATTTGAGCAGTAATGGGCGCCCAGCTGCAGATACATCTCTGTGAGTCCTGATTGCACCCTGCTGTCAATAAGCATTCACACCTTTAATGGGGCCCAAGGTTGTGTGTGTGTGTATTTAAGGGTCAAGACAGTGTCATGGAATGTTCCCATTACACCTGGGGCATATGGATTCTCAGTAATGAGACAAAGGTAAGGTTTGCTGGTTTATGACAGTATAGCAGCATTTAAGGGCCTGGTCAGGTTTGCAGTTAGAGTCGGGGCGTCCGAGGTAAGGACTGTCTTTTTGTCAGAAACCAAATATTCATTCTGACTAATAAGTTTACACAGTAAACCTAATAATGCTTTTTATATACATTCTAGTTTATCACTCAATCCCAAGTGCGTGTTTCATAAGTTGTCAACACAACTCTTTGATGTCGATTTCAAAGTCTCGTATAGAGCCTAATATCTTTCTTATATTAACTCCTGATCTTCATTATGCCCTGAACACATATTATCGGTGCAGATTTTCATCTGTGGCTCTACTGTACCATCTTGCTGTCGTGAGATCATAATGTTCTTGTACTGGAGGCATACTGAGACAGTCTGTACTGTGAAAGTTCCCAGACGCCTAGCAACAGCTACCAGCGCCCCCTTAGTCAGCTGCTTATTGTAATATCGACATAGCAACACATAGTGCCTTTGAACAATCTTGTTAACCCTGTTGCGGTGCCTTTAACGGTAAAGCAGCCCTTGACATTGCTTGCAGTATGGCTGATTTTGTAACATAAAGAATTTTTATCAGTGCTGTTATACTAAATTACTTGAGGTTAGTTTCAGCTTGTTGTTGTTTTGCAGGTAGCTGGATTTGCAGGTCTCTTGCAAGCATGAACTGTGTTTATGTTTTTCCATCTTTGACGTCACAGCTCGGGTATCATCTGGATTGTTGGTAGCGATGGCTCGGAGCCATCTTGGGGTGCCTTCAGGCAGCGGACTGTCAGAATGCAATTTTCTTGTGGCTTCATAGTGATTAGTCACGTGACAAACATTTCAGGAATGGAGTGACGATTAGCAAAGATGGCAGCAGCTAGGTCACATACCCCGGTAGCTGCAAAATCAAGAGCAGCTTCTATTGAGGTGGCAGTGCTCATGAATTAGAATTTTATGCTATTTGTTTTCCATCTTGATAAATATAATAGTGAGGTCAAGCATCTTTGGGTACATTTGGGTCAGAAACTACACTGTAAAAAAAATCTGTGTTGTCTTAAATTTTTAAACTGAATCAAATTAATCTTAGGAGTTTATTGAACTTATGTTAAATTGACTTAAAACAGCTTGCAAAGCTTACATACTTAAGTTAGAACATGATTAACTTGGTTTAATAAATTACTATGACCTAAAAACATATGCTGTCAGGACTAATTGATAATGTAATTTCTTTTACAGTGTAGATCTATGATCCACAGGATAATTGGTAAACTTAGTTGAAGTTGACACAGTTTTAAAACAGTATTTTACAATGAAAACGTTTCTTGTGCAGACTGGCTTTTTGATTGCATTACATAAAACAATATCTCTGTCCACACTTTACAGCATAATATGCATGATATGCGACCATTCATGCTTTTGTAATGGTCATATGAGAGTTTAGTGAATCTGGAAATTTTACACCTTTTTTTTTCATTCAGTTATTGTGTTTGAATACCGTTAGACGATAAAACACTTTATTTCAGTTGTATCTTTTTCTTGATTGTATTTTTAGATAGTTATGCATGAAAATACTCACAACACATGTAAATACAGAAAAGCACTGAACATAGCACAGACCACAGCGAAAATGTATCGAGCTCCCCAAAAATAAAATGTTTATTAGATTTTATAGAGATGCAATCGATATAAAATTTTTAATTCTTTTCAAATAGAGATATTAAATCATCTGGTGAAATTGTATTCATATCACAATATCGCAAAATAAAAACTTATCACAATGTTACATTTTTCCTGTATCGTGCAGCCCTTGTCCAGAAGTCCAGTCGGAGAGCAATTGTGAATAGACAAGCCTCCATTGTCAAAACTTTGCATTTTAGTTTATCTGTACTGAAATGAACACAATCATTTCCAAACTAAAACTGGGTTTTTAGCATCAAACCCTCCATTTTCTTATGTCAAAGAAGCCTTAGTATGGATACCAGGCATAACTGTAACAAAACGCATGCTGTTAAAAATAAAAATGCTATAGTGTAAACAGCACCTTGCTTGCTTCCTGCTTTTAACCTCTCTAGGCATGTAGTATCTTCAAACCCAAATGCAACACTTTTGAGCCCATACAATGTTTATAATTCCAACAACATATTTATGCCTCATTGCTGATATCAATGTAATGAACAATAAAATGCCTTAAGCAACAGGGCCACTGGTAGCACAGGGAGGCCGTGAAGCTATTACACATGTGCTTTGTTGATTTACTTATGGGAGTCACTAATTCCTGTCCGACAAGTCTACAAAATGGCCCACGCTGTGGCTTAAATCACAAAATTATACAGGGACAATACAACTTCACCCTCAGCTGCTAATCCGAGAGCCGTGTTAATGTTTCCATTGTACTGTTGAAGGTTACCAGCAGGTTAGAAACAATCTTGTCTCGAGAGGAGGCCTATAATGCACAGAAAATCAGAAACATCAAGAACAAATCTTCTGTACTTGACTCTTTCAGTCACATCCTCCCGCTATTTTTTCTGAAAATCCTTTCAGAAAAATCCACAGCTATTCATAACAGCATTTTCTTTGTAGTTCTTGGAAGTGTTTGTAGAGAGCATATATTTCTGTTATTCCAGTACCTCAGGTCAGCTGGTTAAGAGAGCTTCTCTGTAAACTTCGATTAACCTTCTGTGACTTCAAACAGGCTGAGCGATCTCCATTCCACCATTCAGCACAAAACTTGTGTACATACATGAACATTCCTTTCATTTTTTTTTTTCTCTTTAAGTAACCTTTAGTCTCCATATATCGTTTTATCTTTAGATTTCATTTTTCTACACATAACCAGGCCTGGTGGGCTTTCACATTGTCACTACAGATGGCATGAACTTATCACCGGGACAAAATTGTCTAGTCTCAAATGATGCCCCTAAGCTATTCTACCCCATCCCCCCTTTTTTGATGCTGTGTCACACCAGATGTGGCACACGTGGATAAATTGCGATATTTGCATGTAAATAGACCCATGAACATTTTACAAACAAATTTGCTTCATTCACGCGTCATGCTCACTTCACAATAGATGAGGATTCTGACTGTCTGTTGATTCTAGCTTCATTTCTGGCTAACATGGATTTTATTGAGCTAGTAGCTTTGCTTTATGTGCATAACAACAGCCTGAAAAACAGCGCAGATTTGTTCAACGTCTTGACTGAGTCCACTAGATCCTTTCAGAGGTGCACCCAAGCTCTCTGAGTTCATCAACTCTTCCAGGAACTATACCTGGATGATGGAGGCTTTCAGCGGTGCTTCAGACTGAGCCTAGTTTGATGAACGGCTGTCCGTTGTCTGCAAGAGGATTTCCCCAAAGAACACTAACAACAGGCACTACATCATAATTACGTCCCTACAAGAGCAAGCTGCTGATTGGTTAACGCATTGCGAATGTCTGCTGAAAGTCCAGTTTTTCCTTGAGCGTTAAAAGCGAACTTGTGCAAATAATTTGCGCGAATCGCGTCATTTGTGCTACCTCATTCACACGAAACGTGCCCCAGGATGTCTATTTGCATCTTTGCATTGACTCAACATGTAAATCACTCACTCTTCAATTGCACCTACGGTGAAAATCTACTCTTCAAGCTGTTTGGACAGACATTTTCAGCGTGCGAGTCAAAGCGATGTCACTAAAGGAACACCCTTGCTCTATTTTTTTTTAATGTAAGGCTAATTGGGCTCAACACAAGATCAAAATGCACCATATGATCGATGTAATCTGAATTATTGTTTGTAACTTTAGGTAGATTTGCAAACGTGTACTTTTCATTGCATCTACCTTAAACTTTTGCCGTTTGCATTTCTCGCGGTCACAGAAGCTCCCTGTGATCCTAAGTAGGTGCAGCTGGAAAGTGCGAGCGAGTTGCCTCATGTGCGTGTCGCTCGATTGGAAATAAAATAACGAACTTGCCTGCGAGTCGCACTCCAGAAATGCATTTTATAATTCTAAACATAGGTTTCTATCAGGGTACACCAAGTCGGCGGCTGTCCACAGCGCCCAGCCACGATTCGGGACACTTTATATTTCTGCCACGCCCAAGAGCGCTATCTAAATAGTTTCATTTTAAATAACATCCAAATGTGCATGTCCGGGGTGCCGTGTCGCGGCTCTGAGCGGCGCATCCGGTGCCTCAGTCAAAGTTAATTCAGTGTGCGTGGTGGTTAGTCTCTGTGTACAAGCTTGGAACTTTAAAATAGCACACAGTTTGCTGTAAAACTATACAAAGACACAAATGATTTTGTACTATCTGCTTGGTCTGTGTGCGAGTCGTACATGTACGGCTGAATGCTGGTCCTCTCACTTATGTTGCTTCTCTCTGTCTCTCTGTCTGTTGCCAAACATAGAGCGGGGAGCTTCTGGCTACGACCCCTTGTTACGTTAGGTGGAAAGTCAAAACTAATTTTCATGTGAAGCAACACATCCCTAAAACAGCGAGCTGTGTACACGCCCCCAAAATGACACTTTTAAACACATTACAATAAAAAAATCTGAACTGTGTTTTAAACTGAACCTAAACTAGCACACTCAAAAGAACCATAATATTAATATTAAACCTTAAAAAAAGGGTAAACTATGTGCCCTTTAATGCTTCATCCACATCTGGTGTGAACACAGCATAAGGATTCTGGTTCACATGTTGTGTTGAGCAAGAGCCTTCTAGTTGACTGCTTCGTTGCCGATTATTTTACTTTATTTTTTACTTTGACACGGGCATCTATTGCTAGTGTAATCCCCAAAGATAACCAACTCTTAGCAAATAAATTAAAATTGGACTGAAAGGGTCTTTTATTCAAAGGTGGCAATGAGTAAAGTGTAAATGCCCCCTCCCCCTTCGTTTTGCCTGTCACATAGGACAAAGCAAATAATGATTGTGACAATCATGGCTATTGGAGTTTGAGTTGTGGAAGCAAGCTTCAGCAAATCCAGGTGGTCTGCTTTTATGGCTTTATGTAGATGTAAATGGATATGACAGATTACATGGGGAAATGCACTGCTTTCTGGTATCCCACTGAAAGGTCAACATTCATGTCCACATTAGACTTCTCATTGCAACTCACTATGGACCTCCTGGCACGCACACACATGGAACTAAAGCACTACTGGATATGTTCCCTTTGATCAGTTTTACCTCAGTCTCTCTGAAAGATGTATCTAGTCCTTCTGCAGCGAAATCTTTCGAGCTGTGACCTCATAATGTTGGATGATCCCCCTTCTGCCATGAGATGAACAGAAAGAGAGAGAGACAACCACCAGACGGACGCTTAGCAGAGGATAACAGTCAGTCAGAAAAAATACTAGCGCTGCAAGCTTGGCAGTTTCAGGCTTTGAAAGGCCAAATTGTGATATTCTCACACACAGAGATAGACACTTGATTTGACCTCTCTTGCTATGATTACTACTAATGTTTGAGGGATGTGCATTTATTCTGAACTGTTATCAAATCTGACTGGATCTGTGCATTAAAGAATGCTATTGCACACCTTCCTGCCAATCAGAATTGAGAATGTCAACAGACAATGGAATAATGCACATTATACAAGCTGAACAAGAAACACAAACTGTCCATCATGTTTATGACTACTTGATAAGTGCAGCAATAAATTGTTAAACTGCTTCTCTTCCGTTCGTTGTCACATAGTTTCTTTTTGTTTTTTTATGTATTTGCAGTTCTATTCTATGTTCTTAAAAAGCAAAGGTAACAAATAACTTGATATAAACTATTTTCCTTAATATTCTGTGTGATAATGTCACCAATTTCTCCAGTTTGTGTTTGTATGTGATCTAAACCCCAAATCTACTGGTATTTATGGTATATTTTTGTATCCTCTCTGCTGTACTGCATCATTGCATCATACATTCCTGTCATTTAATACATTTAACAAATAATGTTTGTTTAAACTGCTTATTAAATATGATTTTATTTTATTTTTTATTTTTTTGCAACAGCTTAATTGTTTTATTTTTAATCCACTGTAATAATAATAAAAAAAAATAGTTTAACAATCCATTTGTGTTGGGACAACAAAAATAAATTGTGTGAAACTAGGCATGGACCGGTATAAGATTCTAACTGTATAATAACCTTAGATAAAAATATCACAGTTTCATGGTTACACGGTATTGTGATAACTGCTTTAAAACATGTCAGGCTAAATAATTCAAATAAATCCTAGACTTTTACTGTCTTTATAAGTTTCAAAAATACTGATTTCTTTACATTTTAAAAATGGCATATTTGAATATTTTATCTGCTAGAGATACTAGAGATACTTTTTGCCGTTTTTAAAACATTGACTTTTCTGAACCGCGGTATACCTTAAAAACGGTTATCGTCCATGCCTAGGTGGAACCCGGCATATTTTTTTTCAGTGTAGTGTTCAGTGTGAAAAAGCTATTTAATCAGCTTGTTTGGTTTGCTTCTGTGCAATACATCCCATAATAACCCCATGTTTGTTCAATAGAGTAGGTTATATTTTGTGACAGTTTAAACATATCCAAGTATATGAGCATTTACGCTATGAATAAAAAGTATCTTATTTCAATTGCCTACTGAAGTGGTCAAAAGTGGACTAGCTCAAAATATTTACCATATTTTAGTTTACACCTGCATTCTTGGCCCATTTATGATTGGATTGACAAAAGCACATCTTACTATAAGGTGCAAGTAAGGTCTTGTCATTAATTCTTTTCCTACGTTGTCCCAGATCTCCAAAACATCATTAGCTGCTGTTTTTTTTTTTTTTTTTGTCGGTTTCTGTCTGTGTGTGTGATCAGCATAGCATCAATAGTGCAGAGTGATATGTTTGTTGGATGTTCTGTCCTTTCACCCCTCTATGACAGTTCTGGGACAAGCCGATTTTATTTATAGCTCTCGTATTTTTAATAGGGGATGAGTTTTTCTGTCTGGCTGCTTTACCGTGAGCCGTGCTTTGATTGCAAAAAGATCACAGCACAAAGAGTTTAATCATGCCGTAACTAAGATTGGTGTTCAATGTGTCACCATTGAAAAAGTGAAAACGAGTTTTAAGGATATAAATTTTTGTCTCTCCATTATTATACACACTGTTTCAGTTTCAACAACATTCAAATAATATAAAAAGTAAAAAAAAATTATATAAATTGCGATACTGCTGATTTTATTTATTTTTATTTTTTTTGTATATAATTTATTTTTCTTGTTTTAAAGTATAAATAAATCTGTATAACAGATCCAATATATTTGACTAAAGATCCCAGATCAGATTCAAACTCTAAACTTTACAACAGGGATCTCAGGACTTTTTTTTTTTTTTTTTTTTTTTTTTTTTTTTTAATGGAGCTTCCATGATGCTGTGAGTCAGCGATCACAGTATGCAATTAAAATGTCTCACAATTTTAACAATAAACCTACGCACAAACCCATTGCTAAATTACTGACTGAATATATAAACATGAATGGCAACTTTGAGTTAATGTCTGTGTTGTGTGTTTGAAATTTGAAAAAAAAAAAAAAAAACAGTTTTGTAGCTTGTTATATATTTGTGTTTACAGTAATAATAAAAAAATAATAATTTATCAATTCTACTACTACTACTACGTTCTATTAGTTAATGTGCAATATCTACTTATCAGTAAATATTGATAAAAATACCAACTATGATTAATAAATTGTATACAAGTATTGTTTATTCCTAGTTGATGTTTGTAAATATATTTACATTAAGTAATGGAAACTTATTGTAAAGTGTTACAATAATTAGTGAACCTTAATGATTGAGATCATTAAGGTTTTTGCACTCCGAAGTTCAAATATTCATATTTTCAGTCATATAATTAAAAAAATGGTCAAGCACAGAAACCCTGTGAATGTGACTGATTCGTGTTAAATAATCTGTTGCAAAAAAAAACAAAAAAAAAACACTTAAAACCCACAAATTATATATATTTTTTATTCAAACCACTTTATTTCAAAAAAGTTAAATAGATAGATGATAATAGATGAAATGTTTTGTGAGGCGACATGGAGACTCATTTGCACTCAAAGCAAAAAGGTGTCTGGTTTGAGTCCCGGCTGGGCCAGTTGGCATTTCTGTGGTGTTCTGGTTTCCCCCACAGTCAAAAGACATACACAAAAGACATAGTGAATTAAATAAACTAAATTGGCCATAGTATATGAGTAGTGAATGTTTGGTAAAACTCATTCATTTCATTCATTCATAAATATATATGTATGGGGCAAGGCAGTGGCACAGTAGATAGTGCTGTTGCCTCACAGCAAGAAGGTTGCTGGGTCACTGTTCGAACCTCGGCTCAGTTGGTGTTTCTATGTGGAGTTTGCATGTCCTCCCTGCCTTCGCGTGGGTTTCCTCTGTGTGATCCGGTTTCCCCCACAGTCCAAAGACATGCGGTACAGGTGAATTGGGTAAGCTAAATTGTCCGTAGTGTATGAGTGTGTGTGTGTGAATGTGTGTGTGTGGATGTTTCCCAGAGATGGATTGCGGCTGGAAGGGCATCCGCTGCGTAAAAACTTGCTGGATAAGTTGGCGGTTCATTCCGCTGTGGTGATCCCGGATTAATAAAGGGACTAAGCCGACAAGAAAATGAATGAATGAATGAATGAATGATATATATATATATATATATATATATATATATATATATATATATATATATATATATATATATATATATATATATATATATATATATTTAATTGTGCTCACAATTCAACTCAATATTCAAGTCTGGTCTCCATTTCCCCCGGCGAGTGAAATTCTTATGTACTTTTATGTATAAATCTATTTGTTTTATTTAAGATAATTTATTTATCATTTATAGTTTTAATTAGAACTAGAATGCTCTCCAGAATCTGACAGATTGATTACCTGTCGGCTTAAGGAAAGTCATCTGAAACGTTGTTGTACAGTGTTATGCCAGGATTTCATAAATAGTTTTGCATAGTATTTGGAAGTAGTTTGCGTTTATTTTACTTTATTAATGTAGTAAGAACCAAGCACATGGGATCAGAACATGAACGAGTAGCATTTAATGACTTTTTAGTTGTTTCTCCCAAAGAAAAACCCATCTAATCAAGCAGTCATCTTTGTTTCTGCTCATGCACCACTTTTTTGCTCATTTTTCAGTAACCCTGGAGTAATGCGTGGTCAATGCAATGATGCTTTGAAAGGATGGTGCCGGTTGGCCCTGCCCACTTGTAACTTCATTTGCTGTCTTCGGACACCTACTGGTGAGTTCACAGGCACTACGTCCATATTTTTTTACAGTTTATGAAAGGTATGCACAAGTCACTGATTTAGACCCACACCAAAGTCCTGCACAGGCCCTTTTTGATAAACCCATACCTGCTCACCACCCGCAATAATTATAAGAACACTCAACCTTTCACCCGACAGCAGCACTAATATCATTCCGTACCCCACCTTACCTGTTCAACATGCATACTGTGACCAGAACCACACCCGCATGAGACATCGATGCTCATGTTATTTATTCGTGCAACCAGCAATAATTAAACAGAAAAAAAGATACCTAAAGGTTATATCATATAAACAACTATTTTATTGCATTAACACATTTCATAAACACCAAATAAAATAAATACATAACATAATTAAAATAATCTGTTAATGCTTTCAGCTGACTTTGTTGCAAATTTTAAATCAAACACAGAAGTCTTTCTCACTTGTGGCATTTTAATGTGAGGAATGGAATGGCAAGAACAGAACTACATTACACTGACAATAGACAATAGTTTTTTTCCTAACAAAATACACAATCAATGTCACTTGCTACTATAGCCAACAATATTGGATCACTCTTGGTTGTCTCTCTTGAAACTCTGCACCACGCTAGAAGGTAAGCCATCATTTCGGCGCTGGGTCTATTTTTGCCGCACTACTCAAGTTCAATTACAGTTACAGTGCATTGATAATGGCCGAAAACTCATTGAATGACAGTAACAAATAGTAATTTTACCCAAAATGCATTGATAATATCCACAAATTTTTATATAGTTGATCAAATGATTAAAAAACTGCAACAAATGTTTGTTTGGGCCCGAACTAAAAAAAACAAATAAAAATAAAAAATTATATCAGATTGCTTAAATTGCACACCAGTTTGATAATATATGAATATATTAATATTATATAAATATCATTATAACTAAACCTACATCATGTTGACAAATCAAAAACAAAAAGTCATGATATCACAGGCGATTCTGAGTGCACCTTAAAAGACATAAATTATACTTCTCATAGAGCATTACAAGCATACAGTTCTTTATGATCTTTATAATTTGTAAAATAAAGACTTAAGGAAACAACATGTGAGGAAGTTGCTGTAGGCCTTGGTGAAGATGAAAAGTGAAAATAAAAAGTGTATTGTATATAGATAGAAATGTAACTAGATAGAATAAATGGAGAATAATTGATTTGTGCAGATCAGCTGCGCACTGCAGATGCCGCCGAAGTGAAAGGCAAACTCTTCCGTGCTGCTTCTGCTATACGCGCTGAGCTTAAATCTTTCTTTGGGATTATTGCCTACAATATGAACCACATTCCACCCGTGCCTGTTGATTACTGACCTGCACCCGAACCGCAAATGACACGTTATTAATTATTCCACCCGTTACAACAAATATTAGTGGTTCACCCATACCTGCCCGCATGCAGGACTCTGATCCACACACTCATATACCAAACAGCAGTGTGTGAAAGGTATGGCTGCACAAATACGCAGACTCTCATTTTAAAATCACGCATCGCGGTCAAACTTGCGATAAGCATCTCTGTTCTCACAATGAATTTCTTTTAGTATTTAACATCATCTAGTTCTAGCATCCTTCCAAGTTTGTTCTTTAGAGGTAACCTGGGAACACGTTCAGTGCTGCAAATAGTTTTTAAAGCCTGTCCTGGCTCATTGTGGTCAAACCACTTGATTAAATGAATTAAAGTGAAACTGACCTGGAGCAATGGATGATTTTGTCATTAACAGTCAAAACAGTTTAATGTAGGCTACTCTTTTATTTTTATTCTCACAGTTAACAATAAGACATTATTCAATACTGTGAATATTTTTATTTCATTTTTTTGAATAATATTATTTTATTCAACAAACCAGTTTGTGTTTTTATGCTGAAGCATAGCCTATAGTTGACGTTGTCTTCACACACTTTACCTTAAATGTTATTTATAGCAAACAAAATCTGTAACAAAAATCAATTTTTTCCAACAAAAAATATAAAGTGTGTGCTTTTTATTTTTTTTATTTTTATTTTTGCTAATCTGCTGCACAACTGTTCTGGTGGATGATTTGTTTCACTCTGTGGAAAAAGAGGATTTGAATAATGCTTCTCTGTAATTGTTGTATCATAAATCTGTCATATCTTTGCAAAATTTTTGTTTCAAGTCATTGTTTAAAAGACTACGTCTTGAGCATCAGATTTTTCCTCAGCGGTTAAGTGCTTTCATTTTCACCATCTCGCTCGTGGGAGGGCTTTTATAAGTAAAACTAATTTAGTTCAACCTGCGTCAAACTGGCAGGGAAATATTAGGTTTTGCTGAAAGGCTTGTTTTACTGGCAATGAAGGACAGTATTGATATTACAGATTTCAAAGGAAATATCTTAATTAAGGTAATCAAAATCTCTGTTAACATGATAGACTCATAATCAGAGTATTTTCTCAATCGTATTAACATCAGTGTTTTAAATTCAGAAAAAAAAATCAGAAATTCTGCCGTACAAATTGGAGGATTCAGCAAAAAATAAAAAATAAAAATGCACATTCTTAATGAACAAATCTCTGTATATAAAAAAAAAAAAAATAATAATTATCGGCAATTATCTGCAATTAACTTTAGTTAACTTTTGTTGATTCATAACTAATATTAGCTAAGAAATCATTATGTAACGTGTAAATATTTTTTTCAGCTATGTAATACGATTAATCAAACAAAAATAAATATAAACAGAAATTGGGAAAGGTACTGTATCTAATTGTAATGCATTTTTGTTTTGTCCTTATTTTTCAGTGATTCAAAATTAATTAACAGTTATGTGTGCCAAAATGCCTCACTTTAAAACCCCCAGAAATGCTCAAACGCGGCAATGTTAAACATGTCAGTGCAGAAACCAGCGGCCCAAAAATAGCCAGCGGGACAGCAGGACGTTTCCCAGCAGGCAACACTGCGAACAAAACAGGTCAGCACTGAAAGAGGTCTGCCACCGCTGCTCATCCAATCCTCCACTCCAAACACCTATGAACTTAATTATCAAATGAATAATTAATGTTTGATTGCACAATTCCCCCCGGCTGTCAACAGAGGATCGTTTATCATAAGATTATAATTCATTACTAATTGGTTTGGCATGAGGGTTTTTCATTAAAATAATTTGCTTATTAAATGTGCAAATTTTGTTAGCCGGAAACTTTTTTTTTTTTTCCTCCAATGATGGCATTTCGATTATGTCGCCCACAATGGCTTAAAACAGTTAAGTGTGCATTGAGTGAAATGTTAGAGCTAAAAATAGATGTTAACTTCATAACAATAAAGAGGTCTTTTATTTAAGTGGGTTAGTCAAAGCTGATTAATAGGTACATGTCCCTGTGATCCCGGGTTACAATCAATCAAAGCGCTGCATTGTGAGGCGTGAATTAAGGTGAATTTATTTTTAGAAGTGAAGACACTGGGGTGGAACATACAGCGATGGTTCAGGTCCTCTAGCTGTCCAACAACTTCATACAAAAACTATAATTAAATAGGACGCAATGTTTGTAATGGTACATATCATAAATAAATTAAAATATGTAATGGGTTGTATTTTATTCACAGAATTTCATTCCTTTTTTAAGCATTGCGCTTATTCATTGTCTCCCATTTATACTGGCTAATAATAATAATAAGGATAATAATAATAAACAAAATAAATACTAAAAATAATACTAACTAAATAAATACTAAAGAACACGTCGTTATACAATAAAGATATAATAATACAGAATTGTACTATATTTTAAGAAGTAAAAAAAAAAATCCACCAGATCTGTTTTCTTACATCTATTGATTCTGGCAATCACTATAATTAAATTACTTTGACCCTCTTTTAGCCTAAATATATTACTGTCTAAAATATCAGTGAAAACATTGATTATTTGGGGTTGGGTACTACAGGTTGGAGAGATAAACATGTTGAAGAGAGATTCTTCATTCGACATCTTTGAACAGTGTTTTTTTTGTTTTTAATTAGTAAAATTAAATTTTAGCTTTTGTTATGTTTTATCTTTATTGTAGCAGTGATTAAGCTGGGACAGATTAGAAATGACCACTCTGCAGCTGATTATTAACATTGTGTTTAAATTTTGTTAATATAGGAGTATTTATATATGTGTATTTTTGGAATTGTACAAGCCAACTATAAAGATGTGTAGGACTGTTAAATGCTTCAAGTTTTTTCTTCATCTTACACAAAAGAAAATGTTTCATCTCCTCTTTGACTTCATTGCACTTGAGGAATTATACTGTAAATACTATTACACAGTGAGGTGTACATCTAAACATTATCTCCCAACTCAGGATTTATTTACTCTTTCAAAGTGACTTTTAAAGTTGGGTATTGTGGCAGCACAGTGGCTCAGTGACCATATCACAGCAAGAAGGTTGCTGGTTCGAGTCCCGGCTGGGCCACTTGGCATTTCTGTGTGGAGTTTGCATGTTCTCCACGTGTTCTTGTGGGTTTCTTCCGGGTGCTCAAGTTTCTCCCACAGTCTAAATACATGTGAAATAGGTGAAATGAATAAAACTAAATTGGCCATAGTGTTTGAGTGTGTGTGTTTGAATGAGTTTGTACGGGTGTTTTCCCGCTGCATAAAACATATGCTGGAATAGTTTGCGGTTTATTGTGTTGTGGCGACCTCTGAAATAGAGACTAAGCCAAAGGAGAATGAATAAAGTAGGGTGTGGCCAAAAAGTTTAAGAATCACTATCATTACTTAATGTCTAGTGTCATAAAATTATATTTTATTAAATCACATATGAAGCCCAGCCAACCCAGGACACAACAAATACCCATCAGACTACCATGACTCATGGTCTTTAGTGTCTCTAATACATGTTCGGCATCTGCAAATAACAACAATAATATTTCTTTTTTTAAGCATGGTGTGAAAATGCAAGCATGAAAATGGAGGCGTTATTTAAAGGTAGAATTGACCTGATGGCTATGGTTTATAGTGAATTCAGAACAGCTCTTTTGTCTCTCATTAATTTACTGGCTTCACAGTGCTTAGTGCTTTTAAAAAAAATGTTATTCCATATAGGTGGATGTTTGTAGAGTAATGTACAGCTTTGATCATAGCTCAACCAATCAGAAATAAAGACCTGAAACTCTATGTTGTAAGGATGCAACAAATTTTTGTCCACCGAAAATTGCATTTTCAATAGGCTGTGCCACACTGCCCAGCAATGTTCAGCGCCTGTTTCACTTTACCTCCAGTCTTTCTCACGGTGCAGAGTGAAGCAACTTTTACTCTGGATGTGGAAAACGCTGCACTGTGAATCCCATTCATTTTAATGTGGTTATTTCATTTACTTGAGGTTGTTTTTTTAAATCAGTATAATTTACATTACTAAGTTAAACTTCAAAAGTCTTACTTTGTGGTTTTCAGCCAAATTCATCCATCGTGTTTTGGTTGCAACCTAGATGCAGCCCCTTTTAATGCATCCTTAAGTTCAATCTATTATGTAAATTTGGGAAACAACCATGCTTAAATTTGACCCCGTGGGAGTTCTGGTGTTAAAGATGCTCTTCATGGACAACATAAGCTCACTCAGCAAATAAAAAAAACAAACAAACCTCTCAAACCACAGCAGCCAAGCGTCCATTAAACTGAGCCTGAAGCTCCGCAGCACAATGTGTCGGCCTGTCAGTCACCGGAGCGCAGGGTCAGTGTTTAGCGTCCGGCCTCTGTGGCCCGGCTATCCTGAATTAATCCTGAAGCACTAGGCTGGCCTAGACATGCTCTACTTGGCAGTGAGGGGGGTGGAACAAGTGTTTGCAGGATGTCGGCTGACCAGATGGAAGTAGACAGACACAGTGCTAAAGGCTTGGGAGAGTCCAGTCGCGTAACATGCCTCTCAGAGTCGGATTGTCACCGTTGTTTAACACATGCATGCACACGCGGACTCACACACAGGCCACTGGGCTTTGGAGAGGCTCAGTGACTTCATAAGCATACAGATGAATGCACTTTGTGTTGTGTGGCGGGAAGAAATGTTTGGGTTTTTTTGTATTTAAAGGCACCGACAGATGCATTAACTTGAGGAGTGTTATTGTGTTCTGCTCCCTTCTGTAGGTGTATAGCATTATGTGATGTATGGCTGAGCGATATGATCTCATATCCTGATAGCCATATATATCTGGATATACTACTTTTTTTTTTTTTTTTTGCAAATGCATTTAATGAATAGTTTATATACACTGACAAAATGAAAAGGACAATGTTTTTGTGTTATTATTATTTAGTTTTTTACAATTTAAAGGGCACCTATGTTGAAAATTAACTCTTGAAAGCTGTTTGGACAGAACTGCGTGTATGTATAGTCTATCCACAGTCATATTAGAGTGATAAAAACCCAACAAGTCTCTTTTTTATTTCCTGATTTTAAAATAGGACCCAAATCTCAGCGATTTTGAGGCCCATCGCAATGTGATATAGGAGTGTGTTTTTCCCTGCCCATCGAATGATTGATGGGTGCTATGTGTCTATAATAATATGTATACACATGTCCACAGAATTTTTTTGCAAAGAAACTGGGATAAAAAAAACATGTTTCAACTTTCTCTGATATTTATTAGTTTAAAACATTTTTAAAACAGAGCATGTTCGCAATAAGGACAGTAAAATTGCTATATAATTCTTTACCGTTACAACCATTATGGCCGCATGGTGTTAGTAAACTCGTGAATAAAACTAGTAAACGTGTGTGAACTGCAAACAGCAGGAGAAGCAGGCACGCACGTTGTAATGGTGGGCAGGGAGAAGCAGCGGCGTGGCGTGGTGTGGCACGGCTGTTCAGACTTACACCAACACAAGGAGTCATGGTGTTATATTTCTTCTTTTAATGACAGCAGTAAAAAAAAAAAAAAAAAAAAAAACTTAACAATTATTTGAACTGTACGACCGCACAAGCTAAAAATGAACTTTTTTTTTTATCCACAAAGTGTGCAGCTTTTGTCACTGCAGTGTATCTTGGGCTTAATTATTTACTATATAAAGTATACTTTTATACTTGACCTTTAATTGAGTATACTTATTTTTCCTAAAGGTGTATTTACTAACTGACCAAGATCAGTCTTGCACACCCAGGGGGAGTAGTGCTGCTACTTACTCCATACAAGCATTCCAAAACATTTTTACTTTTTTTCTTCATTAACAGAACAATATTGTTCTGTTTCTAAACTCTGTTACACAATTTTGGAAGTATTTCCTTCTTTGCCTCCTTGAACAAAGCACCCCTGCTGTACACACATTCACACATCTCTCAATTTCCTGACCACACACACAGACACACACAAGCAGTGACTGGCGAGACACCGAGCCAAGGATCGATGACGGCTATGACACTGCAAGTGACCCATAGTGTTATCAGCTCAAGCCATCCTCCCCTCACTGACAAAGTGAGCGATAGAGAGAACCGGAAAGACACAGAGACAGAGATATTATAGATGAAGCCATACGAACTTTCACAGTGTAGCCTTTTTAAACGGTTTGGAGATATTATTCATTTCGGAAATCCATGTGGTGCAAAAATGACAGTTCAATAAGTGTGTTAGCTTTACAAATGTGCACAATGTTGATAATAGAAGCTATTGTTAAATGACTGGGTTGACCTGAATTGATATTTCATGTGACTAAAACCTTCTTTTAACAATTTGGGATTCTAAAAAACATGGAGATACAGTCTTTAAAAGTTTGCTTCTATTTATCGCAACCAATACACTAAGAATTATTTTGAATAAAATAAGACTAGTCTGAGTACATGGTGGCATTTGCATAAAATGTTTCCATTTTGAAACGATATTAAAAGTTTTTGTTATGAGTTTTGACCTGTAAATGGAACAACAACAACAACTTTGGGTACACTGCGTATTGCAAGTATGTCATGTGAGTGCAAAACTTTATTGCAATATATGGGCTTTATCAATGTAAAAATCTATTGATAAAAGAAAGTGTGTTCATTAAAGTGAGTGTTTAAAATGTTTTTTAAAACCTGTGCTTTCACAATAATCCATTCTAAAAAGGGATTCCAATAGATTTACTGTAGGTGTTTACTTATATCACAACCAACCCACTAACCATTATTTTTAATAGAGGGAAACTAGTCTTTTTAAATGGCAGAATATATTCTCATAGTTCCCATATTGGGTTGTTTAATATCACAACGACTTTCTTATTCATTCCAGACATACAGAGCTGTTTTGAACAATGATCTTATAAGTTTTTTTTTTTTTTATGTGCACCATGATACCTGTTAATGCAATACCAACAAAGAATACCTAAAGAAAAAAATACCTAAAGAACAATACACTGTAAAACCTAAAAGTGAACATCACTAAATAAAATAAGTTAAACTTTCTTTGACTTGATAAAACAAACTTATGGTAACTCAAACTGATTTTATTGAGCGGAACTCAAACCAAACAAGTATTTTTATTTTTTGTGTTAACTCTAATGCCAAAAGCAACACCAAACAATTTGAGTAGCTATATAGTTGTTTGGATTTAATTTGTTCAATTATCTGAACTACATACCATTTTGACACTGAATTAAAAATGTTTAAGTTATAAATACTCTAAATGTTTGATGATATCAACACAAATAATATAGTTTACAGTACTTTTGTTTCAAAACTTAAATAGTTTGGTACAATTGATTTCCTCAAACAGTTTAAGTTAACTTATCGGCTTGGCTATTGGAAAAAGCTGATGTTTTATTTTTCTGTAATAAACATTGCAATATAAATACAGTTTATGAAGATGACTCAAACAGCTCTATTTGACTGTTTTCTAGTCGAGTCTAACAGTTTTCTGGTACAGATTAATAAAAAAATTAAAAAATTAAAATCTAGACCAAGTAACAATTATGTTTAGTTTTAACCGTCAGAAGAAATAAGTGAAAATGAAGGGGTTTCTTTTAAAGAAAATTATCTGCCAGTGGGGTCAGTGAAATAATCTAGTTTTTTTTTTTATCTAGTGAGAAATGTTTTTTTGCATAAATCATATAAATTCCTTAAAAATACAGTGACTAAATGCCATTCTGCGGGCAGGCATTACCAGGCAAGTTATTACAGGCAAATCATGTCTTAGGGATGATATGCCACATTTATCGAACCTGAGATGTTAAGAATGCAGAAGGCTAGAGATGAATATTATTATGTTGCTTCCAAAAACAAATATCTGTTTTACTAATGGTGAAAAGCAGGGAAATTAAAAATTATGGAGTGATAGACAGTGCATTATTTAGTATAATTGAATCCACTTGGACAACAGTCACTTGAGAAAAAAGTCAACTTGATAGAATTATGCTGTTAGTCTGATTAGTTGCGGCCTTGACTTCTCATTTGCATCTGCCTCTTTTCTCTGTATGTGTGTGTGTGTTCTGTACCAATGGATGCAACTAAATGCATTTGTTTATTAATTCACTTTTGAAGTATTTTATTCATTGGCAATGTGCTGTGAACACTGAGTTTTAGCTATTGTAAAACATGATTAGTGGACCTTACTAATGTTATTTTAAGAAAAAAAATTATTGCTTTTACTCGCTTGCCTGTTGCTTTTAATTATTTTGTGCATATCTAGTTCCGTGACTTGGTGGGATTAGTTATTTGATTTTCAGTTGGATTTCAAGGTAAAGACCCCATGAAGTTGTTTGACAAGCTCTGTGTTTGTTCCTCAGTTGGGTTATTTCCAGTGTTGTAAGCGGACAATATAGCTAAAACCTCCATATTTAAATGTAATTTTTACTGTATCCAGCAATCGCATAAAAATTGTAGCATTTTGACTATTTAGTTGCAATTGCTGTTAAAATGGCCATGACATAGTCATTACATTTTGCTAATGCACTATGGTAAATGGATAAAGGGTGTATAAATATCTCCACGGAAAAAAAGTTAAAATCTATTGAAAACACACACCAGATTTCCTAAGTATACCGAGAATGTATACAATACAATTCATCCAGACATAATTATTCAGCAATGCCTATTTTAAAGAAATTGCATTTTTAAGAAAAATGGTTAGGTGGGAGTTTATTTAGTAATTTTCACTTTGGACACAGGGTTTTAATTGTGTAACATTTTGTCTGTTTGTAACATTTGGTGTTATTTGGCAATTGATGTTTAATACACTCATCAGCCTCTACACTTGCTGGACAAAGTTGGACCACATTTTCCCTTCAGACATCCAAAATCGTATGCGTCCATACTTAATAGTACAGTATGCAAGCCGAGCAGTATGACTGAATTTATAAAATTAAAAAAACAGTATGCGAAAAGTACTCGGATTACCTACTAGCAAGATTCTGAAGTGCTATCCCATGATGCATTACGAGAGAATTCATGAATTGAAGTAAAGCACCGCAACTGACGGTGGTAGGTCAGGTGATGACAAAATAGCGGATGTCGTACGCCCGAGTTCCACTGTATAGAACACAGTTTTAATGACAGAGTATTACATTTAAATTCAAATGCAGTACCTACTGAGTAGTAGGCCTTATTTGCAGCCTTATTTTTATTCTTGTCATAGATGCAATGAAAATGAAATGTTCCTCAGTTTGAAATGTTCCTCAGAGATGTCGGTCAATGTTAGCGTATCAGCTGTTTTAGTGTGCTCATTTGAGAGCCTATGTAAACTGCTGCCTTAGATTGCTATTCTTATCTGTCATGAGAGTGGTCTTTTTTGCTGCTGTTGCTCATCTGCTTCAAGGTTTGATTTGTTGTGTATTCAGAGATGCTCTTTTGCCTTGGTTGTAATGCTCTTCTGCCTTGGTTGTAATGATAACTGTTAATCTTTCAGCTCAAATTGTTCTGTCCAGTCTTCTCTTCAACCTCTTTTTCCTTTATGTGAACATCCCATCAGATCAGCAGCTTCTGAAACACTCTGCTTAGCCTGTTAGGCACCAACGACCATATAATTTTAAAACTAATTACCAGAATGCTATTACTACTAGAATTTTCATAGCAGTCATTCTGACCTCTCTAAGATGTCATATTGTAATAGTTACATTCAAATATCCTATTGAGACATAAAAATTAAGCTTTGAATGTCTGCCGTTATATATTTCATGAAGTCATTACCCTAAAAATACATTCTTTTTGTCAACCATAAATCTTTTTTTTTTTTTTTTTTACAACCATAAACGTATACAAGTTACTAAACCAACCGTGAAGGTCCATACCTCACTTGCATTTTCACTTTCACAAGGTTTTTTCACCACACTGAAAATGTTGTTTTGAAAGACATGTCTGAAGTAAAATGATCTTTTTGCTATCAGAAAGTTATTTTTAGAATGTTTTGGTTAGCAGGAAGTTGCTAGGCAACAGAGACACGCATATCCAAAGTATTGGGAAGAGTAGCAGTCACTGAAATGCATGCTGTCATTTTGACCACTATGGTAATTTATAGGTAGAAATATGCAGAGATCTTCTGTGTTTTGTAATTTTAATAAAATAACAATGTTAGAAATAAATATAAACATGTTTAGGAAAAATCAGGGTAGATTATTAAATTACTATATTTTTTTTAAAGTCAAAACGCTGTCTCTGTAGTTTTAGTGTTACATAAATAATTCTGATGCTTGATTTGAAAAGCAGTTCTGACCTTGTCTACAGTACATGACTCATGAAAATAGTTGCTTCCATAGGATTGGCTGATTATATGTTTGCGTGGAAAAGCATGTTGAAGACGTTTACCTAATATATGTGTCAAGTTAGTCTATTATTTTTCCAGAATGGAAAGGTAACTTGGTATGGCTTGTTAATAGCACTGTACATGAATTGCAGAGTAGCGCAATAGTATCTGGATGCAGCCTTTATGATGCAAGCTGAGATTGCATCACTCAGCGATGCAATGTCAGACACAATGCACTCAATGGAGTGAGTGATGTCACTATGACGGGTAGGGTTAGGGGTGAGGTTAGGTGAGCGCATTAAAAAGCATTGGATGCAGCTCAGATTGCACTGCACCAGGTCTCCATCCAGACCTGTAGACGAGTAGAGTGGTTGATTACACAATGAAAGGGTTAGTTCACACAAAAAATAAACTTCTCTTATTAATTACTCGCCCTCTGAAACCTCTATTGGTCTTTGGAACCCAAACAAAGCTATTTTATTTTGACAGAGACAGACACCAATGAAGCAGATTTCTTGTTTATAAGTTTATTTGAGGTATTTGTTGTGGACAACATTATTGAACTTGACCTGTTAGAACATTTTGTATATAATAAACCTGATTCAGATTATTAGCTCATTAAATTCCTGAACTGATCTTTGTGTGTCAGATAAGATTGACATGCAGAATGCTGGGTCCCGAGGACCAGAATTGTAAACTACTACTATAGCGCATTCTTTAGCCTCAAAGCTGACAAAACTGTTTACAAGTCACAAAACTTCAATTTTGATTTCATGCCATCTTTAAACCGAATAGCTGGGTTTTCTTTTAAAAGCGGTGCTGTTTTCTTCAACATGACACGAATGAACATTGTACTGCCTCTGTCACACACACCCATGCAAGGATCAAATCGATGACTCTAGGCCTTAATCTACCATTGACATACGTCCACTGTTGCATGTGTAGATCAAGTCACCTCCTGTGGCCAGATTGACCACTGAAGGGTAGTGGAATGGCTGTTAAATGGTTTGTAAATCTGTTGTCTGTAGGGCAGGCCTGTGTCCTCTGCGGGGCACGTTTCTCCCTCGTCAATTACAGGGGCAGTCACCGCGAGACAAGGGAATAGATGCTGCCCATCACTCAGTGTCTAAAAGACTCGCTTAGAGAGAGATGTGCAAAACCTGAGAACAGAAGGAAAAAAAAGGTACATTGAAGCCTGACTCTAAAGCAGGTCGCACACCAGAAGCGCCATGTATTTTAGAATTCTAAACATAGGTTTCTATCAGGATACACACACCGGCGCCGCAAGTCGGCGGCTGTCGGCGGCGCCCGGCGACGGCTCAGGACGCAGTTCATTTTTCAGCCGCGCCACAGAGCGCCATCTGATTAGTTTCATGTTAAATATCATTCGAATGTGCGCGTCTGGTGTGTGATACCTTAAACTGTCATGTACGCGCCGTGTCGCGGCGCTTCTGGTGTGCGACCTGCTTAAGGTGTCAGGTAACATAATTTTCCCACTGGTTAATCAATGTGTGATAACACCAATAATATGGCAGAGATTGCTTATAAATTCTGTGTGCTATTTAATTAATTTTAATTTCAAGTTATTACAATAGGACATTAATTGTCATTATTGACAACAACAAAATGAATAATGACAGATTGACTTATATTATCATGACTTTTTAATAAAATTGCTAAAGTTTATTATTATTGTTATTATTATTATTTTAAGCTGCTGCTTTCTTCTATCAATCTAGCCTGATCTCACAAGAAAAACGTAACTATATTAAGTTTTGTCAGTTTAGTTTAATTTGCATAAATTCGGAGTTCAGTCGTACAAAAATGTACAATTTTTAAAACAGGGCATGTCACCTAACCCCACCTCTAAACCCAACCATCATTTTTGGATGAGCAAATTGTACTAAATGTTACAAATGCGATTGCACGATTTCATACAAATTAGCCACTAAATCAAAAAGTTGCGAATTGCTGTAAGGTAAAGTGGATCAATGCTATCAATATTTTCCTCAACAATTTTAAGTTATTATTTATTTATTTATATGTTTAAATTAGTTATGAGTGTCTAGTACATTTTCAACGAGAGAAATCTGGCAGGTGCTAAAATGCAAACTGTTTCACTTACTAGCTAGCTGTACAGAGGTGCATACCTGTCAACCCTCCCGTTTTTGCCGGAATTATCTTGTTTTTTTACCATTCTATCCCACTATAAAACCGTTTAAGTATGCTCCTGTATTTCTCCCATATTTTTATGAAAAGTGAAAGTAGCATCAAAGAACCAATCTCAAATGTGGCATGATTGCATGAGCTGTTCAAGAGAATAACTAGTCTTGATTCTGTAGAAAAAAAAAAGAAAATATAAAAGACAAGAAACATAAGCACAATACTTATGTTAGGATCTGTTTGCATTATCAAATACAAATGTGACCTTATTGATGTTCACTGAAACCATTATGCAAGCACCATGTTGCTAACAAAGTTACTTTTTTACTCGTCTTATATATAAAAAAAAAAAATCATAATATTGGTGGCTCAGTGGTTTGCACTATTGCCTTTTGGCAAGAAGGTTGCTGGTTCAAGTCACAGCTGCTCTAGTTGGCATTTTTGTAGGTACTTTGTATGTTCTCCTCCTGTTGGTGTGGGTTTCCTCGGCGTGCTCCGGATTCCCCCACAGTCCAAAAACTTGTGCTATAGGTGACTTGGATGGATGTGAAAGTGTATGGTTTTCCCAGTGCTGGGATGCGGCTGGAAGTGCATCTGCTGCGTAAAACATATGCTGAAATAGTTGGTGGTTCATTCCGCTGTGTTAACCCCTGAAAAATAAGGGTCTAAGCTGAAGGAAAATGCATGAATGAATGAATGATTATTGGTCAACATTATATAATTAGATTACTTTCTCAAATAATTTAGCTCTACTATACTAAGTCTGTGCCCTCAGAGATCCACATATTTTGCTCTAAAATCAACAAAGAAATATGTGTAAGAATATACTCTGATGCTTTAATAAAGGGCATGCCAACTCTCCTGCTTTCTGTCAGATACCATAAACGCATAGAGTAGCAATTAGAAAGTGCCGGACTGCAATAAACACGATTTCTATATTCACTCTTTAATCGCTCCCTTTCTCTCTCTGTCTCTTCCTCTATGCTTCACTAATTAAAGTCCATTAAGAATGACATTAGTGACCAGGAGCTTCCTCCTGCCACGGCAAAGTAAAAAATATCCCAATTAAGCCTTGAATCAGTCAGACATGATCAAAGACGGGAAGTTTGATTTAGGTGTCTGAAGTCTCTTTCAGGTGTTACGCTTCTTCTCTATGCTTCCGTTATGCAGGAAACTCTATGTTTTCCTGCTGGTGCCCCTCAATTGGAGGCTTTGAAGTGAATTTGACAGGGCCAAGAACAAAGCCCTGAGGTACACCATGCATATCAGGGTCTTTGCTAATTTGAAGTAGGTTTTAATGGTATTATAATATGTCTTAATATTTTAGATGGAACACTGAAGTGATATTATAGTATTTTTTATAAAATCAGATTAATTTGTTATCACAAAGCCAGAATTAAATGAGGATGGTGAGTTTATGTTTAAGTAATTTCTGTTTCAGCTGATGCACATACACTCAGGCCACTTTATTTACTTACTTTACCTACTTTTGCCTTCAGAACATCCTTAATCCTTCATGGCATAGATTCAACAAGGTACTGGACATATTCCTCAGAGATTTTGGTGCATATTGACATGATAGCATCACGCAGTTGTTGCAGATTTGTCAGCTGCACATCCATGATGCGAATCTCCCGGTCCACCAGATACCAAAGGTGCTCTATTGGACTGAGATCTGGTGACTTGGGAGGCCATATAAGTACAATGAACTCATTGTCAAGAAACTAGTCTGAGATGTGTTTCACCCTTAATGATATGGTGTGTTATCTTGCTGGAAGTAGCCATTAGAAGATGTGTACATTGTGGTCATAAAGAGATAGACACAGTCAGCAACAATACTCTGGTAGGATGTGCCATTGACACATTGCACAATTAGTGTTAATGGGCCCAAGAAAATTTCTCTCACACCCTTACACCACCTGCCTGAAGCATTGATGCAAGGCAGGATGGATCCATGCTTTCATATTGTTGACACCAAATTCTGACCCTACCATCTGAATGTCTCAGCAGAAATCAAGATTCATCAGACCAGGCAACGTTTTTCCAATCTTCTATTGTCCAATTTTGGTCAGCCTGTGCGAATTGTAGCCCCAGTTTCTTGTTCTTAGCTGACAGGAGTGGCACCCGGTGCCTTCCACTGCTGTAGCCCATCTACATTAAGGTTTGATCTGTTTTAATGCTCTTCTGCATATCTCATTTGTATCGAGCAATTATTTGAGTTACTGCTGCCTTTCTATCAGCTGGAACCAGTCTGGCCATTCCCCCCTGACCTCTGGCATCAACAAGGCATTTGTGCCCACAGAACTGCAGCTCACTGGATATTTTCTCATTTTTGGACCATTCTCTGTAAACCCTAGAGATATCAACAACCATGCCACGTTTAAAGTAATTTCACCTTCCTTTTCAATTCTGGTGCTTGGTTTGAACTGCAGCAGATCATCTTGACCATGACTACATGCCTAAATACATTGACTTGCTGCCCTGTGATTGGCTGATTAGAAATTTGCGTTAACAAGCAGTTGAACTGTGCCTTATAAAGTGGCTGGTCAATGTATATATGATTATATAAGCATTTCTGTGTAGTTACAAAGATATGTATTTGTGTATTTTTTTGTATTAAGTTTAATAAATATTTTAATTAATCTATTGCATGGAAATGTTCTCACATTTGCAGTACTCAAAACATTTTCCATCTCAGTGTTTTTGATATTCAATTTTGTGCATTTCTTGATCTTAAACATCCTCTTATCCCTTTTGCAGGTTTAATGAAATGAAAAATTAAAGTCTATTTTTAAAATAAGGATCTATTTCACACTTTTTTTTTTTTTTTTTTGCTTCAGTGATCAAAGAATTCCTCCGATGTTTGACCTGTGTTTCAAGCAATCCTTCTGAAATTCTCAGTTTTCATGTTATTTCGCCAGTACTTAAATCTGACCTGACTCCCTACACAACTGAATTCCTTTAGCTCAGTTGGTGACGAAAAGCAGAAGCCCTCAATCTTGTAATCTGCTCTTCTTTCAACGTCTTTAAAGCTTTCAGACCTTCTACAATTGACGGTCTCAACATCAAAGTCATCTTCAAAGTGAGGCCTTGTTACTGAGTCATTGTTATTAAGGCTAACAGAAAAATCCTCCAATAGTAGGAGATGCTGAGCACAAGTAGAGAAGAAAGCACTGTAATGATCACTTTGTTAAATTCAAGTAACCATTACTGCTGCATTAATCTGAGCTTGGATCATCCTGTAGAGAAAACATTGACCTGGCAGACATTTGCATGAATCTTCCATGACCTCTCCTTGAAAACGCAAGAACCAGCGTGTAGGAGTAATCCATGTGAGCTGAAGTACATTTTTCAGTGGCATGACATTAGTCACCTGTTTTCAAACTACTTCTATGCACTTTTTTTTTCTTCTTTTGGTTGGATGCTTGCAGTAAAGTGGCTAATGGTGCATTAGAGTCATGTTGGAATGATTGAACATGCTACATGAATACATATGAATACCACCACAATGTTGTAATTGAAAGTGGGAAACTCTGGATTTAGTATGTTTTAGGAATAATAATACTTATTGTTGTTGTTGTTTATTTTTATTTCTTACAATTTTTTTTTTTTGATTTTATTATTTTTAGTACTATTTTTCTCTATGTGCAACATGAAATTGCAGTATTTCCTCTAGGATTTTTCCAGCTGTGGTAGCAGGTCTTTTTTTACACAGATCCACCAACTACCTGTGGCGTTATTTCAATGACAAATATTGTGAGTGTATTACAAGTCGAGATCGATTTATGTAATAGTCTATTAGCATGTGAATCTTTTAGCTTGCATGCCGATTTCCTCTGCTCGTGCACAAAACTTCTTGCATGCCCCCTCAAATATACACTGCTCAAGAGCAGATCTTCTTGTGCGCTCTCAAATAAACACTGCTAAAGTGCGATTTAGTGCGTTCATGTAACAAGTATGTCTCCAACATTTATTTGATTTGCTAGAAATATTTATGAATGTCTCCAATAGACCTACAGAGTGGTATTAATGCGCCCTGAAGTAAAGTGAAACGGCTACGTCTCGTGTTTGCAGGCCTTACGCATCATGGACCTGTCAGTCGGCCAGTCAGTCAGCACGTAAGGGTTAAACGCACAGCACTACTATGTTACAAAAAAGTTTGCGCTGTTAGAATTCACTTACCTTTTAATAGGTTTTGGTGCGGTTATCACCCGCTTTAAAAAAAAAAAAAAAAACACAACTGAATGTTTTAAAATGAGAAGCTGTAATGTAGCCGTGGCAGGATCAATTTTGGTGTGGTGCCCTGCCATGGAAGAATGAATGTAGCGGAAACCATAAATTGTGTACATACACTGTTGTTAATGGTTGAAGGACATAACAATGGGACATAGAATCTCGTCACAATATTAATGTGCCTTCAAAAGACCATCAATATGCTTATTTTACACAGCCGCCATTTTAAATTACCAAAGCAAGGCTGCAGTGGGAAGAAACCCAGAAGTATAGGACCAACATTGCAGTAACGTGCTGTGGACCACAAACTTCCAGCTGTTGTAGAGATTTCAAAATGCAGAAATAGTAAAAACATCACTTTAATATCATCTATTAAGTTTAATTTAAATAATTAAAAGCAGATCACAATGTCTTTAAGAGTAATAAGCTTAAATGTTGTCCTAGGCTTCAGTTCATGTCACTAGGTAAACGCAGTGACAACGCTTTCCTGCTTCAGCCTTTGTAACCCGGTGAGCGATTAAACAATGCAGTCCTCTGTAGCACACCCTTGTGTTGTCTGTTATAATGTTGTCCCGTTACTGAAGTTTTAAAAACGTCCATTTACCGCTATAATTGAAGCGCCGCTGATTTGCCATGGTATTCACCAGTGCTCATCAGTTTACCGCTCTTCACCCAGTGCAAACACAGATACACGGACACTGGAGAGTGAAGCAGCCGCGAAGATCAGTCGAGGCATCAAGCGGATCGGTCATCTGTGTTTGTACTCTGTAAACAGCGGTGGGTGAACTGATGACCTTCTCGGCCAATCACAGTCATTTCTGTTGAGCACGTGAACACAATGGCAAATCAGTTTAAGGACGCCATCAACAGTGCCTTAAATGTTAACGAGAAATGAACTTTTTTTTTATTTCAGCACCAAAATTCAGTATCATGACAAGTCTAATATAGTAAAGCAATCAGTTCATTAACTTGAGTTTGATAAATAGCATCTAAACCGTGTGTTTGGGAAAGAAAACGTTGGCTAACTAGTGCCATTTTCTTTAACTTAGCTGAAAATGAGGTCTGATATCCCTTTTTATTTTCAGCATTCATTCAGAACAGACTGTCGGATCACTTGAAAGGCGGTGAAATTATACATTTGTGACACTTTCTCTTGTTTGATAAGATACTTATCCAGGTACACAACGTTCCTATGTAATTTCACGCGATACTTCAGGGTTTCTTCCCAACACAGCCCCGTTTTTGCTTTTAATAATGGCGGCCGCGTGAAATCAGTCTGTAGTATGCAGGTGTGTTTGTTGTCCATAACATATGTCTGCCTATGTTAAGTAAATTAGTAATATTTTGCCATTTAAATTCTTTAACAAAAAAAAATCTTAAAATCTTACCCTAAAAGACTAAATAAAATGCAAAAACAGCATACAATAAGCTTTTCACATTACTTTCCTTAAAAACTAACTAAATCACACATTTAGATTGACTTTAGATTGTAATATATTACTTTTTTCCTGAACTTTACCCATACCATAGCTCCATCTAGTTTATTCTCAAGACTGACATAATCAAAAAAAAAAAAAATAATAATATATATATATATATATATATATATATATATATATATATATATATATATATATATTTATATATATATATATATATATATATATATATATATATATATATATATATATATATTTTTTTTTTTTTTTTTTTTTTTTTTTGTTATATTGATGTTACCTAAGTAATTCATGTTAAACTAACAGCGGATGCCCTTCCAGCTGCAACTCATCACTGGGAAACATCCATACACGCTCATTAACAAACATACATTGCGGATAATCTAGCATACCCAATTTACCTGTTTTAGACTTGTTTGGGAAGCTGGAGCACCTGGAGGAAACCTGTGCGTTCACGGGGAGAACATGCAAACTCCACACAGAAACGCCAACTGACCCAGCCGAGGCTCAAACCACCGACCTTCTTGCTGTGAGGCAAACGTGCTACCCCCTGCACGCCATGATTGCATTGTATTAAACTGAATTGTCATTAGCTTAACTTTAACTTATTAGCTTAACTAATCTAGTAGCTAAGTCAAACAGCTATGACTGAATTAAAAATTGTAACTAAAAATTAAATAATATATATAATTTGAAATAATTATATAATTTAAAATATATATATATAATTTGTTGACCATTATTGTATAAAAAGAATCAAATATATAATACAAAATAAATGAATTGAATATAAAAATATATCTGACCAGAAATTGAGGGTGTGTGCAACACAGTAAACATTTTGTGTCACTACTTGCTAATTTCTTTGGATTTGAACATTCTTCTGAACATTTGGTATACTGTAAGTACTGAATTCAGCAAAATACATAACACATCTAGTGGTATTTAGATACTTTACTGGAAACAAATGTAGTTTGTAGATGTGCCTTTAACTCAAAGCTCAACTTGTTGTTTTTAGCCTAGCTGTTATTAAACTTAAGCTGTAGTTTCCACAGTAGCTTTTCCAACACTGCTAAGGGCAAAGTAATCCTTAATGTGCTGCCTAGCTCTGTGTGTTTGTGTGTGTGTTTGTGTGTGTGTGTGTGTGTGTGTGTGTGTGTGTGTGTGTGTGTGTGTGTGTGTGTGTGTGTGTGTGTGTGTGTGTGTGTGTGTGTGTGTGTGTGTGTGTGTGTGTGTGTGTGTTGGGGTTCTGGTGGGGGAAGAGGGGGGCATTTACAGACACTGCTAAATGTCACCAGGTGCATTAGCATTTAGCCCAACTAGCTGCCTGTCAATCCCATTTTATCTTTCCCCACCCTCTCTTTCAGTTCCCTCCTCCCCCCACACCCATTTTCTTTTTGACCCCTTGATAAGCCAGAAAGAATGAGTGCTTTATCAGAGGCCAGCCACTCCAAGTGATGAGTAATTACTCATCTTTAGCCAAACACACGGCACACACTCTAATTACAGGCCGTACCATCAGCACGTCACTCACTGCGCCTGTGATATTAAGAGTCTGCCTGCCATTTAGAGCTCATAGGTCTAATCCGTCGCTTTGAGCAGTATCTGTATTCATACTCTGAGGGGTCTTTGTGTTTTTTTTTTTGCCGTGCTTTCATTAGCACAGGGGAACTGTATTCACACTTAAAGTGTATTCAGTTCACAGTATAATAGTCACATCTAAAAAAACTAGACCTCATTAGCAGTGGAATCATTCTGAAAACTGTCAGTCTGCTTTCCTGAGGCAGTGATGTTTTAAAATCTGTTATCAGCCGCCATTACTGAGCAAATCACATGGTATAAACTCTCTTTAAGTGGAGCAGAGTTATGCAAATTGCTGCGTTGTGCTATTTATCATGGATTCAAAAAAGGGGGCTTACAATGGCAGTTTAGAGTGGTATACCATAGCGGTACCATGGCTTACCATAGTAAATCACTTTAGTACTTATTTAATTTACATCAGTACCTTTGTACATTACTAGGTACTATTGATGCATGGTAGCATTTCAGTGCTATTGTAACATTTTTATAACTAACATTTTTAACACCTGTCACTCCTGTTTTTCTATAGAGTTCTCTTTTTTTCTGGGCTTTTCTGGTGGTGGACTATTCAACCAGATAAACCACCTTACAACATAAATCCAGATTTATTATATTTAAAAAAGGCCCACTGTGGTTTTCCATGTGTATGGGATGTGTTATGAGGTGTTGATAAGGAGAAACATGAACAAACATACAACTTACTAGTGTCGTTGGTTCTTAAGTCTCCCTTTGATGCCATTACTCATAAGTCTTTTGGATGAGACTTTAAACCAAGTGGTTAAAAATCTTATAGCACTTCTCATAAAGAGTTGGGGTATTATCCCAGTGGCCAAATGCTCCCAATCATCCGATCATCCCCATCTACCAAATTGGCTTTGTCAATGTCTCCCCACCTAACCTATACATTAAAAAAAAAAAGATTCAAAGGTGAATTGGAATTACAATTTTTTTTATAAAGTTAAATGGTTGTAAACAATTTATTTGGGCTGAATTTAAACAAACAAATTAAGTTGAACATTACTAAATTTTATTAGTTTGTTTAAATTCAACACACAAATTGTTTGCAGGGATTTATTATTTTTTTCAATGTAGCTGGTGTGTGGTGATCACACTGGCACCATTGTCCTGTGGCTGCCGTTGCATCATCCAAGTGAATGCTGCACACTGGTGATAGTGTGAAGACCCCCCTCATAATTGTAAAGCTCTGTGATATGGCCATACACGATAAATACTTTATAAATAATATATAAAATGAATACACTCACATTACATCAAGTGTTTCTCTAATGGTTAATTAGCTGTGGATTTATTTTACATTATAACAAAAAACAGAGACTCATCTAATGCACATGATAAATTATATAGTCACAATATCATGTTTACATGAATTTATACATTTAAAATACAATATACAACAGGGAAAAATAAAAATAATAAAAATCTACATCGTTGTTGTGCAAATGTGGACTTTTTTTTCAAAAATATTATATATATATATAATATTATATATATTATAATTAAATATTATATATAATAATAATAATAATAATAATAATAATAATAATAATAATAATAATAATAATAATAATTCTGGTTTTGGCTATATTATTGTTGTGTAAACATAGCCCAAAGGCGTAAATGGTGCAGATCTGATGGTGGGAAAATCATATGTCTGCTCACACGTCACAAGCGAGTTTATGTAAAAATTGTTGGAACCTAGTGATATACAACATTATTTCATGACCCTGAAAATTCTGAAGCATTTACAAGAAAAAAAAAAAACAGACATGTTTTTTGTCAGCACCATGAAACCAGTACACATATAGTCACCCCCTGTGTTAATTATAAAGTGAATTATAACCTTTGCCACTCTAAACTATAATCTCTGCCCACTCTGTCATGGCTGACAGGTCCTGTCGTTTGCTGATTAGTCAGTTTGCCCTTCTGATTGGTCACCTTCTATTAGATCCATGGATTTCCTAGTTCAACCACACACACACACCTCCCAAACAAATATTTTTGACATGTTTGAAAATGATCGGAAGCTTGTACGCTGCTCTGCTTGCAACTTCCTCTCACATGATACAATGCATGGTCATACGAGCATCAAATATTTCCATGGAACTTCTCCAAATGGGAAAAAAAAACAAAAAAAACATGTACAAGCTTGTACAAAATCAAAAATTGTATAACTATTTTTAGCACAGTTATTGCTTACTGAGCAAAGCAACAAACTGCATTTTTTGCTTATTAAGCCGCCGACACCCAAAGCATGGGTGCTTCTGCAATTTGGTAATCTCAAAACTCAAAGAATTACATGAAAATTGTCTAAATCTTCAAACTAAAATGAAGATTAAACTCTAAAGAGTCTTTCTATTGAATTGAAACACCTAAGATTACTTTTATTTTGAAAATTTTCTCTCTTAATTCAATACTATGCAAAGCATACTGGTAACTAAAATTCCAAACAGTGACATTTTGAAAACGTAGCCCTATATGCGTTTCTGGAGATCCCGAATTATGTAGTCAGAGCTATGTATAGCTGAACGTACATACACAAAATTGAGATGCAGAGCTTGGGGTTTGAGTTTGGTAAAGAATTGTTCTAGAAAGCAGGTAAGACAAAAAATAAAATAAACAAGTAAATAACAGGGTCAGAATTTGGTAAATCTGAAAACGTGGTAAAAAAAAAAAAAGGCAATGGGCTTTACTTTTTCTGGCTTGCTTTTCAAAACAGCAGTTGGGTTTACGGAAGGGGTGGGCGGCTGAATCAGTGATTTTTTAAATAAAATTGGTTTGGTTTAGGGAAGGGGTAGGGTGGGGGATTGGTCGGTTGGTCAGTCAGTCAGTCAGTCAGTTAGTCAGTCGACTTTGGCCTCTGGTAAACATACGTGAGGAGAGCAGGTGCGAATTGCACTCACGAGAGAAATTTGAGATCTGAAAAGCATACACAGCGGCCTCCGGCAGACTCGCGAAAACAAAAACTGTAAAAAAGTTGCTCCTGGGACCTGTTTTGCTATCTCCAGAAATGTATGTAGGGGTACGTTTTCAGAATGAGCCTGGGTTGACAAATCCCCTAATCACCAATACAATGCATTCCTGTTGTCCTAACACAAAATGCATACGTTAACTTAATGGTTTACGGATTTAAGTGGACAGAACATAAAACAAATAATTTGGCTGAATAATTTTAAAGAATTATGTTGTTTTCACTCGTTTAAACAAGCAGCAGTAATCATTTTTTGAGTATATGGAAAACCATTAACTTAAAGAAAACCATTAACAACCATGAACAAAACTATGGCAACCACCTAAACACTGCTGTTAATTTTCCATTGCATTTTTCATATACAAATTCTGAATGTTTACAAGGACTTTAATGACAATTTGGAATTAAGCGTCTGTTATGCTAGTCTAATTGTGTATTATTAATCCTCTAGCTTCTGGTTTTGTTCATCAAGGACGTTTGTTCCCTTTCAGACAGCTTTGATTCCCTTTGGCCACCGTGGACAATAGACACCAGCATACGTGCGCACACTCACATACCGTCGTGTTTATTTGGGATCAGACAGTACTTTGTGTGTCAACAGTGGTTTGTGGGGAGCGAGCGCGGTGCCATCTTGCAGTGGATTTTCCTGATGCCATTAGACAGGATATTGAGTGGCATGGCAGCGAGAGGTTAATTGTGTTTTTATGTGTGTTGAAGTGGCGGAAGTAAAATTATTGCATTCCGTTAAGCTCTTTAAACAGATAACCACTTGCGTCTGGCTACCTCCGGGAGCTTGTAAGATCATCTGGAGAAGCTAGCAGAACTTATCCAGCAGGGTTGCATAACTATTTAGCATTGTCTCATTTCAACAGCTGTTTATATAACACACTCTTACACACAAACACACCTCTGTTTGTCTTTACTAATTAATATAATACATCCATATAAACCTAATCACTTAGTGGAAGTGATGAGATTGAATCCAGGCAGGTTCACCCTTGAGGTTTTATAGATTTCATTTACTGTAGCTGTGTTGCTAATTTAGCAGATCTCAACATAATGCAGTTTAATACGGATAAAACAATAAGAAGAAAACAAAACAATGGTATGGAATATGAAGATCTGTTTTTATCAGAAATATATTCGCCCATGGCATCATTTTTGCATAACCATATTACATTGCTACTTCGTCATCTTGGAATTCTAATGTCTTTCTGACATGTTTGTCGAAAACTGAGTTATTCATGTATTCTTGTGACAACTTACATTACAATTTTTTTTTTTTTTTTTTTTTTTTTTTTTAGAAAACTTGACCTCTTGCAGATGCTAGATTGGAAAAGCATTCAAGTTCAATACCTCAAAACTACTCTGATAGAAGCTTATCATTCTAAAGTGGCAGTTGTTTCAAATATAGCTGAAGGTTTTTATTTAGAATTTGAATATATATATATAGATAGATAGATAGATATACATACACTGTAGATGTAAAATAAAGGTTAATATGAGTAGGCTATTATTATTCTTATTTCTCAAACATATGCTAAAACAATATTGATAATATTAAGTCTATGTGTTGGTCTACTGTTGGTTAAAATCCTACCTTTTGTGTAGACTTGGAATCGTGGACTTGGACAGACTTTAAATATGTCCTGGTTGGTAATTCACAGTCAAGTGATTGCATTAGAAAACAACTATTCATAATTTTTAAGTTGAATTATTATGTTTGGGACATATGCTTGTCATTTGTCATTTACAACATTATTGGATAATGAATTTTTTGGTGAAATAAAACATTTGTCATTATCAGATTCCTCTCTTGCATTATATTTAACATTATATAGGCTAGAGTAGGTATACTTGTTATGATCACCAGCGATCTAACTGCTACAGTTCACTAAAGAACTACAAGTTCGTTAGATGGACTACAAATCCTGTCATGCAGTGCTCACTCACACTGGTTCCTCATTCCGTTGATTACACACACAATCAGCCCTAGTTTCAAAGTGATGTTTTTCAGCGGCTAGCACAAAAAAAGCCTGTCATTTTTCCCAAAAGAGATAAAAATGAGATAGGCCAATGGTGGTGCTGTTTTATTATGTTGATAAATGCACACATTAAGGCAATTTAGAAATTAAACCCTGATGAGTGCTTGTTAATGTTTATTTTACATTTCTGGTAATCATAAAGTATTGTGTAAGGAAAACTTCAGCTTCAGTGCATAAAGAGGGAAACACATCATCATGTAGCAATTTCAAATATCCAGTGGCCTTGAGGTTTCCATTGATGAAGAATGGCCCCACTATCTTTGTTGTCTATGGTGCACCTGAAACTACGCATACCGGAAGCCTGTGCTGGCATTTTTTCTGCAGTGTTGCTATCAGTGTGTGAAGAGTGGGAGAAGAGGGTTGCATTGACAATCCAACACAATGGGCCGCACATTGAGCACATTTTATAAGTGGTCAGAAACTTGTAAATAACTCATGCAATAATAAAGTTATGTTAAAACCACACACCATTGTTTTTGTTGTGAAATTCCCAATAAGTTTTTGTCAAATGACCCTCTTCAAAATGACTTAAAAATGGCCACCATGGTCACCACCCATCTTAAAAAAACTTTCCCCTCACATAAACTAATGTGACACAAACAGGACGCTAATATCATCGACCATTCCCATTTTATTAAGGTGTATTCATATAAATGGACATCCATTAGCCTACATATTTAATTTAGTTTAAGTACAAAGATATGTTTCAAAGCAATTCTAAATTCAATTCTAATTTCCTGTAAACAAATAAATGATCAATAATAACTAAGTGTGGTCTATAAAAGTTATATCCAAACACATGTCCTATTCTTATGCCCCATATGGTGATGCAGGCGTCTCCAAAACAGGAGGACAAATCTAAACTTGCTGTTTTTTATTAAAACAAATAACAATATGCATATAATAAATAATAATACTTTTAATGACAACATTACAAAAGCAAATTGAGATGAAGGGTTTTTATATTTGGAAAATGATAATTATTAAAATATTTTAATCCTTTAAATATTTTTTATTTGTAAAGCTATTTGTGTATTGCTGTATATATTGAGTGTATTAAGCAATGTGTATGCATTTAAGGCGCATAACTAGGCCCACACAGAATTAGCACACGCAGAATTCCGCAGATTTTTATCTAATCATTGATTCTGTTTATTTACTTGTTAAATTTGTGTAAATTCATATTAACAATATTTACATATTAACTAGTATGAAAATATGCATATGATGTATTTAAAATACAGTTTGTAAAGTAATATTTTCAGTCTTTTAGTATATGTATTATATAGAAAACTTGCTTTGTTTACCAAATAAAGTGGATCTAATTAGATTTGCCTTGTAAACATTACATAAAAATGAAAAAGGTATTAGTTTTTATTTTATATTTTAAGGTTTAAGTTATGATATTCCCAAAATAATTCCATAAGAAGCCGCAGATTTTTAACTCAATTCTGCGCAGAAATAGCAAAAATAATCTGCAGATTCCATCTGGCCCTACGCATAACTAATTTGCTCCTCACTGGACTTTAGACCTACTTTCAGCTGGTCAATTACGCAGTCTATTTTAGTTTCTCAAAATAGCAACGTGTCAACAATGCGCCCTAACACAGCTTCTTTCTAGATCAGACACCCATGAGTCCACAAAGCGGCGCACATGGATTTATTATTTAAACAACGTGGTTCAAAACGGGAAAATAAGTGTTGCATTGGTCTGAAAATAGCATCATCATGCCAAACACGTTTTGCGCATTATTGTGCCATGTGTGTGATAGGGCTTAATGACTTAAATTTAAAAAGTCTTACAAAATTATATTATTTATTAAAATAATACTTAATTATTACTAAAACTAATTAAGTACATCCAGCATGTTTGGACCAGAACTTTATTTCAGTACACACCTAATGAAAACGCTCCTCATCCAGAGCCACTGTTTTATTGCATTTCAGAATAAAAGCACTCTCCATCCACACTATACAGCTTAAGATGACATTTTTTTAACATTTTGTCTGGTCATAATGTTTTAGTACATCAGTGTATATTAGGTAACACTTTACATATGGGGAGATGCAGTTAATGTCTCTACTAACACGAACAATCAAAAACCACTGCTTGTTGTCCAGCATTTGTTAGTCATAGTTTAACCTTTACTGATGCATTATTAAAGTCCAAAGCTGTGCTTGTTAACATTAGTTAAAAGACTGTGCGTTAACAATGCACAACAGTGCTTCCATTAACTAATACGAACAAAGATGAATAAACACTGTTAAATGTAAAGTTCATGTTAGTAAAAACAATAACATAAACTACTTGTCCCGAATTGTAAAGTGTTACCTTATATAGTATATAAGCCTACAGCCAGAGTTTAGTGTGCAAAAGAGAGGGAGAAAGCCAAGTCTTCCTGTCTGCTGACTGCGTTTGAAGTTGTTAATTAAACCTGCAACCATCTGGTTGCTCGATGATCTACAAGGGAAAATCTCATCAATGAGTGAGATAAGTGGACTGACTGCATGAATAAATAAACAAACGGATGAATAAATAAATGAAGTGGATGGATACCCATTCTTAGTGCTTTTGTTTTTGTGAAGGAGAAACATGAAACCTCATTAGTGCAATTTCCATCCTCTGTCTTACCTTGGAGATATATATTCAGTGTGTGTGTGTGTGTGTGTGTGTGTGTGTGTGTGTGTGTGTGTGTGTGTGTGTGTGTGTGTGTGTGTGTGTGTGTGTGCGCACAGTCAGGTAAGTTTTTAAACTTGGGAGCAGAAGAAAAAAGAACTTTGGTGAAAAATAAATCAATAATCAATACTGTATCCATCTAATGCATTTAATCTTTATTCAGAGGTGTTATTTAGAAGGATTTAATTGGATATGTGCATAATATTATGAATTAAATCTATATATATAACACATTGAGGCATCATTTTATAATGTATGTTATTTATAGCCTCACATATTAGATTTTTAATATAGGCAGACTTTTTTGCATCTATATTAATTGTATTTTTATTTACTTTGCATTTATTGCGATGTTGCGCAGGCAGAGCGAATAAATACGATTGAACCCACATGCATATTCATGAGCGAGGTTCCACTCACACATATTTCACTTTATTAAATACCCACACAGCGTGTTCGTGAAGTGTAATCAGGACAAGGATTATGAAAATGTTCAGAATGATCATAGTAATGCTGACACCGAAATCCCTGGAAAACGTGAAAGCCGAAGAAATGAATGTTGAGTGCCGGTGAGAGTACTGCGTGATTGTTTCATCTTTTTTTTTTTTTTTTTTGTCTTTTATTCTCCATACGATTAGATAAATTTCTGCTGTAACTTTTTTTTTTTTTTTTTTTTTTTTTTTTTTTTTTAGGTGACAAACATATTGCAGTGAATGTGAAGAACAATGCGTTTGTAATTAAATATTTGGTGGTTGCTGAAGTGTTTGTTTCAGACTGGCTTGCAAAAATAGTATTTTTTTTTTCTGCATCCCATTTTCATTGGCAATTGACCAATATAAAGTGATTAGGTGGTGTATGCGTGTATGTTTATGTGTGTCTGTGTTTTTTTTTTTGTCAAATAATATCAATGGAAAATTACATGAAACTTTCAGCACAGTATATTGAGGGATACAGTACATACATATATGCATACATACAGGGAAACATATATGCAAAATAAACAATCTTAATTTGTTTACTAATTAAGTTATGTGTAAAAAATGAAATGATGCCAAGAAAAGTATTTACCACATAAAGGAAGACAAACCCTCTGCCCTTCACCATTGTAAATTACAATAAGATGCTTCAGTCCAACATCTACATTACCAGGATGATAATGATGAAACCAAGGTAGACATTTCAGCAAGACAATGATCCAAAACACAGCCAAGGAAACTCCCAAATTCTTTCAGAGAAATACAATTAAGTTGTAGAATGGTCCAGCCAATCACCTGACTTGAATACAATAGAAAATACTTCGATCATATTTGATAGATGAGACCCACAGAACCATAAATCTTTTTTTACAGTTTGTTGAAGTGTAATAAAAAACTCCAAACTTTGTTGAAAACTCCCACACAAGCAATTCATGTGACTTCATTCTCTATATGAGAGTCATCTTTAAGCAGCCATCATCATCAAAAAAAAAAAAAACTTTATATAAAGTATTAAATACATTTCAGAAGTTTTTTTTTATAATTTTATTTGTTTTGTTTTATTTTTATGTTTGTTTTATTGTTTTTTTTTTGTTTTTACCAAAATCTGGTTAAAATCCATGTCAACAGCTCCTTTAGAAATATTATTCCCAGAAAAGAAAGAGAGAGTAAAAAAAAAAAAAAAAACTTAACGTGTACAATACTCATTTTCCCCATTGTGCATGCAGGCATTCACACATGCATGCATCCAGTTTGGTGTGTGTACAAAATAAATACAGTGTTTTAAACTCTGCCTTTTTAGAACTCTTATTGTATAAATTGTTTTTGCTGTTTTAATTGAAGGATAAATTAAACTTAGACACTAAATACTGCGTTCATGCACTAATCACCAGAAGCTTTGTGTTTTGTTAGTTCCGATAGGATTCAGTAGACATGGTCATGTGTTCCTCTTTAGTATTAGTTAAAATAAATATTGCAATAAACATGAAATAAACAAACATCTCACAACTACTGTAATCACACAGATGTCAGTAATTCTGCTTGAATAAAATATGCCACTTACTGTAGCATTACATTTGTCCCAAGCAAGTCATTTTGTTTTCACAGTTCAACATATATTTATACATTTTTTCAAAACAAGTTGCATAAATAAATAAATATAACTATTAGCCTATATATTGACTTTATAAATCCACATTCTGCTTTGAGTATTCTTTACCTGGCAACTGCATATGGCCATTGGCTAATAAGATATAAGAATGAGTAACAACGTACAAGAATGTATAGTTATTGTGTGCAGAGAAGCACATACATGATGCAAATAAAAGTATGACAGCACAACTTGCACACACACAGTACATCCACTATATGTAGTCCTAACAGCAAAAAAAAATTTTTTTTTTCTCTGAATATTCCCATATACTTTTCCTTTACAAAATAATAGGGTTGTATGTTTATTTGTTCTTTATTGTTATTCTCAAAAATGCCAGCTATATGACACACAGAGCAATTCCTGAGTTCATTTGAGCAATACAGTGTCTAATGCTAAATAGGTATGAAGACCTGTTTGTGTGTCACATAAATCGTGTCTAATGCAGTGCGCCTGTGACGAAACAGTTAAAAACTCTTCACAACTATGGAAATGGTTCCTTTTGATGGTCCCCATAGTGGCTGTTGCTTTAAGAAACAATTTATTTCTACATATTCCGTCATTTCCAACAGCTTCTTTCCGGTCTCCCCCTTGTTTCTGTTTTTTTTGCATCCACCTATAAATCCATCCATTCTCATTCTTATTCACCTCATTCTTCCTGAAGCTCTGTTATTTAGTGCTATTCTTTTCTGTGACACTTTGATTTCCATTTTGTTATTGACCCTCTGATCATCACAACTCCTACACACTGAACACTCACACATACATATGTGTGTCATAGATCATACAGTTTATAAAGTAATTCACTAAGCGTTACTTGTAGCGTATCTGGCATCCAAGGCTATTTTCCATTTGAAGTGAAGTCTCTGCTTTTGATTTTTGTTCATTTTAAATGTAGTTTTGACCATCTTATTGGTGCCATGACAGATCAATAAAGGTTCTTCGTAAACATTAATAGTGTTGATGAAAGAGCAATTTGCCATAAGTAAGTGCATCTTGTTTCATGTATTCAGACCACATCAGACCAATCACTGTTATCAAACATTACTTTGTACGTCAAAAAAAGATATTACTAGTAAAAGCCATAAGCTACTAAAGAGCATGTTGCTAACATTAAAGGGCACCTGTGATGAAAATCATCTTTTGCAAGTTGTTTGAACAGAATTGTAGAACTGTGAAGGTATAGTGTTTCCACAGTCATATTGAACTTAAAAAAGAGACTTGTTATCTTTGTTAAAAGAGAATCCAAATCCCTCCCATTTTGAGACAGACGGCAACATGACGTAGGAGTGTAGTTTCACAGCCCACCGAATTGACTGACAGCTGTGTATTAACACGTCTCCGCAGTAACATATATAATCATATCAACCAGACAGGATGTGCGTAAAGCAAAAAGGATTAAAAGATCTGTTGAGCTTGCTGTGATGTATCAATCATCTTCAAATATTATCACGAATGAGTTTTAAAAGTTTAAAATGTTTTTAAAACAGAGCATGTTTGTATTGAATTACCGCCTTTATCACCATAACTGCGTGTCAAAACAATTATAAAAGAACTTGTTTGTATACATTAAGTCACGTTTATTTTGTAATTTAACACAACAGATAACGGGTGTATCCTGTCATATTTGCATAACTGTGCAAAGTTAAACAAATGAGCTAGTGGGTGTTTTAAGCTAAACAGTATTCATGTTTTGAAACACGAAAGAAGTTTCATAGAATGAACAAAACACATACATGTGAAGTCATATTTTTTTTTACCTAAAAGGACAGTTTCTTTCTTCTTTTGGACCCTATAGAAACTATTTTGAAGAAATATGAAAACATGTAACAATTGACTTCCCTACTAAAAACACATACAATGGAAGTCAATGGTTACGGGTTTTCAACATTTTTAAAAATATCTTTATTTATATTAAACTGAGAAAAAAAAAATCTCATGAAGGTTTGAAACAAGTACAGTGTGAGAAAATGATGACCGAATTGTCAATTTTGAGTGAACTATCCCTTTAAGGTTTAATAAATTAAACTAAATGGTCAAAAACATGCACAATTGTGTCAAAATGAAATGCTTAGGATTCCCCTAAATCCGTGTTTATGTTCTTATTTATATATTCCTGCTGTCGAATATGCATGTCATTATTTAACATCTTTTAAAAAAAACTCTACATATGAAATTTGAATGTGATATGACCCCACTCATAATGGTTTTAAATTACTGTGATTACAATATTTACCAAAATAATTGTTTTATCCCCATAATCTAGCAACCCTGCTGTAAACAAGGGAACATATGTGTAGCATTTTTTATTTATTATTCTTGACCTTTTAAATAATCCATTTAACACATTGTGCCCATGTCATTCTACAAATGTGTGCCATCATAAATTCTCAAAACCAGCACAGACCCACACCCTCCAACCATCAGCAGTCCTCCTACACTGAACACACACACCCACACACATTAAAGCACCATTTTAAGCACTTCCCCCAGGTCTCACAGATTTCATATCAGATCACAATGGTCCTGTACAGCACCAGCGAGTCCCCGGTGCTTAAAGTGCAAAGTGAGTGCGACCTCAATATCCTCCTGAAATAACAACACACATTTAATATGGTCAAGGACTTCGGTGGGTTGAATTCATATGAGAACGCTTTCTCTTTAGTTATCGGTTTCTATGTCGGCTCTAAGGCATACGCACGTCCAATGTGTTGCTTTTGAACCTATAACCTTGCGGTTCTTGCGTATAAGTGCTGATATTAGTCTGTATCTCACACTCGGATTGCTGGCACCGATTCACCCGGGGCTCTGGATAGCAGCCATGTTGGATTAGGGTGCCATTTTTAATTATCAGCTTCACTCTGTTTTTTTTTTTGGTCTTCTCAATTCATTTTTTTTATCTGCTCTTTTGCTCAGATATCTCTCTGTCTCCTCTTTTATTCTTTATTCTGTCGTATCAGTCTTTGGATTCTCTACTTTTATTAATTGATGTTTGGTCTACTGGCTTTTTTGTTTTAATATAGCAAGATTGCATGTATAGAAATGTTCAAAGGACTGGGGTGGGTACAATTTTAATTAATTATTTTTCTTTAAAGTTGCATTAGTTAGATTGAAGGTATAGTGATATTGTGAAATATTACAGTACACTTTATAGTAAATGTTTATTGTTTTATAGTTTAAATTTGTTATTAGTTTTGTTAAGGCACAATAAATGGTGTGGTCATTCAGTCTGAAGAATTTTTGATCAACAGTAGGGCTGTGCGATTTGGGGAAAATATCTGTATTAACTTGCCTTAAACATTTATTTACTTATTTTTTATTTTATTTTATTTTTTTTTAGAAATTTAACAAAATTAGGGAGATAGTGTAGCTTATTATACAATCAAAAATAATTATAAAAATACAAAACACAACTCTGAAATTGTACTTTGCTGTAGCTTTCTACTTGATTAGAGTGTCACTGGCAATACTTTACATTTACAATACAGTTGGCAGTCATGCATTTGCTCTGGGTGGGGGAAATTGAATAAAACATATATTTCATATCAGAGGCTCCTGCGTTTTAGCTAATCACCATGTTTCAAATTCAATTCCATTTCGATTAATCTCACAGCCCAATCAATAGATTAAATAGATTTAAAATAATTGCCTTAATTTATTAATATCTTGACTTAATTGGTTATTACATGTTAATTATATTTAATATGCTTTTTAACAATCCATTGACATTTACTATCACGTTTGATCAGGTTTGTACCTTGTTGTACAAACTAACAAATAAAAAAATAAAAAATTTAAATAAACAAAAATAAATAAAGCAAATGATAATATATATATATATATATATATATATATATATATATATATATATATATATATATATATATATATATATATATATATATATATATGCAAGCATTTCAGTTTATGTATTGCTATTTTATGAATAATTTTACACTGGCATTGACACGTTATTTCACCCATATTTACATATTACTTTCAGAAAAGTTATACTTTTATATGTTTTTCTGTTTGGATGAATGTGTTTTTGTACACATAGAAACAAATGAGATCCTTTAGTTTTGTTGTATGTTCACATTCATTTTAATGTGACCCAGAAAGCTGGTTTATCTTCATTTATTCCAGACTTCATACAGTGAGACAGCTGTATGTTTGGCAGCGGTTGAAATAGCCAATCTTTTCCATTTGCAGTTCTGTCATCTGTTTGTTTGCCGCAAATCCACAACCTAAGATATTTGGACAGAAAACAGAACTGAAGAGGTGCTGTTCTTCTGAAATCGATTCCCTCTCTCTTCTTAAAAGCCTCTTCAAAACAAGTCATTCCCTTTGGTAAAGTCGTCTGCTACTGAGTTTGTTGTTTGCTATGTATCATAGGGGATCAAACTCCAAGTACAATGTTGACAGAGACTTGCACTGTAGATCTAAACACTTAAAACACACACAAACTCAGTGGCCATTTGCAAGTTGGTAGATCAAACATGGTCGCCTGTGCAAAGCATTGTGGGAAATAAAGCATTTGCATATGTCCTATTTAGCTCACAAAATAAGTGCCATACACACCCTTTTCAAATTCTGATGCTTTGCATGAATTATGATAGTAACTTCTCTTGAAACTATAAACAATCAATGAATTTAATCAATTTATCAAAAATGAGTTACAATAAGATGTACAATAAGTATTGTTACTGTTTATCTATTCAGCAAAAAAAATACATTTTTTTAAAAATAATTACTTTCAGGAGACATGAAACAAAACCAAATATTCAAAAAAGTCAATCTGCATCAGTATTATGAATGTACCATTTACTGTGCGCTGCATTGTGCTTATGCTCTGCATTAAGCATTCTTATGATGTTTGTTATTTATCAGTCAGAAATTTGCCATTTCCTTGTTCAAATATAAAAGTTACTTTAAAAAAAATATGTTTAATTATTTAACCCTTTCACAAATGCTCACACCGGTTTGATCAGTCTTGGCTGGTCAAAGCATACTGTTACACATCTATTTTCAAATATTTAGAAATGCTAAATTCAAATTGTCTCGCTCATGCTAAGGTATAAAAAGCGTTGTGTGGTGCTTGTCATGAATCAAGTTTTTCAAAGAGAAAAAAAAAGTTTATTGTTGCAGACATTCAAATACACAAGTACTAGGCTAATATAGCATGTATGGTTTGTAAAATACACTGATGTTTATGGAGATGGCAATAATAATTATTTTTAAATATAATTGGGCATTGTGCTTTATTCACCTAATATACACATTGTGTAAACAGAATGTCTACCCGACCAGTTAAGCAGCCACTTACATTCATGTATTTGTAAGAAAATTATGAATTATCTTGCTGTAAATCCAGTTCTAGTTTCTTCTGCACGTAGATTAACATGACTGTGCCCATCACTTGTCATTGATCAATCTGATAAATATTAAACTTTTTAAATGACAAATTACATGTTCTTACACCTATTTAAAAATTATAATATCAGAGATCATTATAATATCAGAAAAACAACATAATTAGGATGTTTGTCAATATTTGCAGAAAAGGAAAAAAAAATAAACAAAACATGGTAGCTGTGGGGCCTCTTTCAGTAAGAAGGTTCAAACAACTCAGAGTTTAAACTTGAACTCTGAGTTGATTTACCAAGAGATTAAAAACTCTGTTTCAGAATAGCTGATCTGAGTTAGGTCAATCAACTTAGTTGTTACATTCTACTTAGTTGCAAAGTAGACCAACTCAGAGTTAAGCATGCACATCATGACTATAAAAGGCATTATCAATGGAGTGCAGATATTACGAGTGACGATTACATCTTAAAAAAATAGATCACCATTTGTTTCTCCAGTTGAACTTGATGCGCTCATGCAAAGTTATAGCAAATATGAGCGTATATATTTAAAAAGAAGCACCCATCAGTGAAACAGAGACAGTTAGCCTGGGAAAACAGCTGCTCAAGTTAATGCAGAATTTTACATTTAAAGTATTTAAATATTTAAGTATAATAAAAAAGTAATGTTATGTGTGACATTTATAATTTTTTTCTAAACTTTTATACACGTTTATCAGTTTAAATATATTTAACAGTGCACTTGTGTGTCTGCTTTTTTTATTGATCAAGTGATAGAGATTGATATAACATTTAGAAGGTAAGCAGAACTAAAAATAATTTTTAAAAAGAATAATAATCCCATTAATGTATTACAGTACATGTTGAAGGTCAGTGAATTTAAGCTAGTTTATTTAAAAAAGGGCAAACCATTCTCGTACATGACTTTGTTCTGTGTGACTAAAATGCAGGCAATATCTATGTTTCCATCCAAATAAATTACATAAATGTATGTGCAAAACTGGAATATTGCATAAAAGATGCGAATAAAGCAGCGTTTCCATCCAACGAGTCAAAGAGAACAAAATTGTCACTTCCTGATTAACTGGTTCCAAATATCAACAGTAAAAACAGAATTTACTGCGGTAGAAGAAGCTGCATAAATTATTATTATTTTTTAATAAATGTATTTGCCCCTCAGAAGACAATGCTAACACACAATGAACACGTGGGGGCGTTTGAAGCCATGAGACTCAAAGACTCTTGACATGCTCCAGATGCTCGGAGGTAATTAATAATATACTAATAGCGAAACAGTTAAGGCATTTTAGAATGACTAAAACAACATTTAAGACGTGTTACAGTGTGCTCAGCCTGCTGGTTTGTCCATTCACACACATTTTTATCATCATATGATGACCTTTTTTAATGTACATACTGTAATTTGTTCAGTAAAAGTTTCCATCGTAGTTTATGGGCATATTTTCTTATTGAATAAAAGTTTATCATACTCAGTTATGCACGTGTCATTTAAATTTATGCGTTTTAAAAGTTATGTGCATCATAACGATTCCATCATTTTTTTATGCACATATCCAAAATGAGCATTAAAATAGGTGAGTGGAAACATAAAGCTAAGGCGAGAAATACCACTTTGTCTTTAAAAAAGGGGAGGAGACAGACAGAAACTCTGAGTTAAGAGGATAAAACCTGCTCCTGACCAGGTTAGGTTCACAGAGTAAGTTACCACTCTGTAAGTTACCTCTCTTTCAGAGACAAGAAGTAAGTTACTTCTTTTCAGAAACAGGCTTGACTTACCCTGCTTTCTCGAGTTTGACAAACCTGCCAATTTGAAACGGAAAACCCAGAGTTTCTCTCATTTCAGGGTTAAAATACTCTGAGTTTTCTCTTAACCTCCTTTCTGAAACAGACCTGTGGTGTGTCACTCACCATACAAACTTGATACGTTGGAATGGAAACTTTAAAGCATTGCAATTCTAAATAACGATCTATTAATAATAATACTATACTAATAATAAGCAAATGTATACAGTGAAACAGTATTAATTCAAATTTGTCTACATTTAGTTAAGCTTGAAATAAGCAAGCTTGGAAAAAAAAAAAGCTGGAATATTTTTGTAAGTTGTAATTGATCGTGAAAGTGAAATAAGGTTTGACCCACACGTGAAATGTGTCCTCTGCTAACCTATCCAAGTACATAGATATTTTAAGGACACACATGCACACACACACACACACACACGCACACACGCACACACGCACACACAGTGAGCATACACCCAGGGCAGCCACTGTATTTGAATTACAAATCCAATTCATGCTATCATTAGGCCACAACTGCCCAGTTAGCACCATTAGCGTTAGGACCATTACCATTTGCACCATTAGCATGCCCCGCCTCCCTTATGATGAGTTAAAAGCAGCATAAACATTTTGTGCAATAAGCCTACATATAAATCAATGCAAATGTGCAAATATAGGCACATTTTCATCATTGAATGCACAAGTTGTTTGCCATAAATGCATGGCATTTGTCTCAATCGTGTCTTTACGTGCAAGTTAAGCCAAAACTTAGCTTGAGGTTAAAAACATTCCACAGGTAAACTAGAGCAAGTGATGAGGTGTTTCAAGCTTGATGTGAATCAGACATTAGGTTGGGGCCCTGATTAAAACACTCAATTGCAGATCTGGGTGAAAGCCAAAGGCATTTCAGTCAGACAACATTAGACTAGAGGGATATAGAGAAGTGAACAAGAAGCAACAAAATACTGATAGGTACAAAATACATTTAAATAAGTGTTTTTTTTAAAAGTCACTGATGTTCTTATTTCTTGGCTGGAATCATTTAGAAGCATTTGAGGCTGCATTAAAAAAGCATTTGAATCTATTTTCTCACATAGAGAATTTGCTTTTGTACAACATTTTCAGCCATTGATTCTTTTTACAATCCTAGCCTAAAAAACTAAAAAAAGAAGAAGAAAAGAAAATTATTTGGTGAAGATGCTTGTGTATTGAGTGTCATTTGTTTATGATGTCATTCTGGTGACAATGTGCACATCTAACATTATTGAGGTTAATGATTAATCAATTAATTGGTCATTATTTTAAATGATGATGGATGGGAATTCATGGCAATTGACAATCCCTGGTGTCAATATTGAAGCTACATGTCACAATGCTTATAATGGATCACTTGCTCCTCGTCAGCGAAATTAGGGAATACAAAGTGACAATAATCTTGAGAAAACACCATAAAATCAAAATATATGTTGTATAGTTTACATTTTTATGATATACAAAAAAAGTCCAAAGTCATTTTTTTCCATTATGTATATAGACTATTTGTAGCAGTACTTATTATATAAAATGATTTGTTTCAGTTAATTTAAATGGAAAAGTAAATTGAAAGTGCAAACCATAATTTGAAACCGTAGCTGTGTGTGGATAGAAATATATATATAAAACAACAACAAAGGTTAGGGGAAATCTGTTTATTGCGTTTTGTTGTATGCAAACACTAACATGCTAACATTTAGAGATGGTGGTGTTCAAACATCATTTATTTAGACGTTTTTTTTTTTTAATATTGGATGTTAGTAAATCATTAAAAGTGTAAAGTTCATACTTTTAGTGCACAATAAAATGATATGAATAAGAATGTATTCTGTCTGTACATTGTACAATTTAGAAGATTCTACTTAGGAGTTCAGAAATAATTACAATGGGATGACTGTTTTGAGTGATTTTAGCAATTTTTTTGTCTTTTTAGAACTTTTTGACAAAGAAGAGCAGCTTTATTTTGCACTAATGCAACAAAAAGAAAAGAAAAGGATGCATCAAGTGTGTAATTGATGCTTTTTTCATTTGTCAGCCAGATAGAATGATGCTAAATACCCCATTATGTCGTGGAAGCTTGTTCCCAGATAAACTGGCTAAATGAGAATATTTTCTGCCAAGCTTAAATGGGGTTTTTCATTAACAGTGCACCAGAACTGCACTAAATGCAAAGTATGAGACAAAACTGTGCATTCGCATTCACTAAAAAACTTCTCAAAATTTTACTCGAATGATAAAACATCAAATTGCACTCACTGGCCGCTTTAATAGGTACACCTGCCGAGCTGCACGTTAACGCAAATTTCCAATCAGCCAATCATAAGGCAGCAACTCAATGCATTTAGGCATGTTGACATGGTCGAGATGATCTGCTGCAGTTAAAACCGAGCACCGGAATGGAGAATAAAGGTGATTTAAATTACTTTGAACGTGGCATGGTTGTTGGTGCCAGACAGGCTGGTCTGAGTATTTCAGAAACTGCTGATTCTGGGATTTTTGCGCAAGACTATCTCTAGGGTTTACAGAGAATGGTGCAAAATGGAGAAAATATCCAGTGAGTGGCAGTTTTAAGGGCGCAAATACCTTTTTGATGCCAGAGGTCAGAGAAGAATGGCCAGACTGGTCACAGCGAATAGAAAGACAACAGTAGTTCAAATAACCACTCATTACAACTGAGGTATGCAGAAGAGCATTTCTGAATGCATAACATGTTGAGCCTTGATGGGCCACGGCAGCAGAAGACCACACAGAGTGCCACTCCTGTCAGCTAAGAACAAGAAACTCACCAAAGGCTCACCAAAATTGGACAATAGAAGATTGAAAAAATGTTGCTTGGTTGGATGAGTCTCTGCTCTCTGAGATTACTGCTGTGACATTCACATGCTAGTGACATCAACAACATGCAAGCATGGATCCATCCAGTCTTTTATCAACGGTCCAGGCTGGTGGTGATGGTGTGGGGGTATGTTCTTGGCACAGATTGGAGCCATTAGTACCAATTGAGCATCATGTCAATGGCACAGCCTACCTGGGTATCATTGCTGACCATGTCCATCCCTATATGACCACATGTACCCAACTTCTGATGGCTACTTCCAGCAGGAAAACGCGTCACAAAGCACAAATCATCTCAGATTGGTTTCTTGAACATGAAAATTTGTTCACTGTACTCAATTGGCCTCCACGGTCACCAGTTCTCAATCCAATAGAGCACCTTTGGGATGTGGTGGAATAGAAGATTTGCATCATGGCTGTGCAGCTGACAAATCTGCAGCAGCTGTGAGATGCCATTAAGTCAATATGGACCAAAATCTATGAGGAATATTTCCAGTGCCTTTGAAGGCAGTTCTGAAGGCTAAATGAGACCCAACCTGTTACTAGTGAGATGTACCTAATAAAGTGTGTAATAGCGTTTATGTATTGTGTCACACTGAAGAAAATAATTAATTGATATAGTGATTAATTAATTGAGATAAGTGGTTGCAAACAATTAATATGGACTGAATTTAGACAAACGCATTAGGCTGAACATTACTAAATTTAATTTGTTTGATCATAACTCCACCCATATAAATTGTTTGCAACCACTTACTGTACCTTATACATTTGTAAATCCAATGAATAATTTTTTTCAGTCCAGTTTGTGTAAGTTATTTGAAAAAGGTTATTGGAAAATACTAAATGCCATTGCTATTAATTATACTGAAAAGTTTCTATTTGTCCACCTAAAGGTTATCATTAAGTATTTTTATAACAATTAATTCATTTATTAAAGTATTTACATAAAAAGTCCACATAAATATGAGACATGAAGCAAAAAAAAATAACCTCTTTGTCTTGTTAGACAGTTTGAGGAAGTCATTTAACCAGCTCATTGAGTAACTGCCATTTCTTGATTGTGTGTAGCCCATATTAGAAGTGCTTTTGTGGAGAGTTTTCTAAGTAGTGTGCAAATGAGGGTTTCACTAGTCTATTCAGATGGAGAAGTTTTGCACCATTAGCTACCATTAGCTTCCTGCTTCGAGAGTCCTCTACATTCAAACAATTACTGCTCCCCAAAAAATATTCACCAGACTCCTAACTGCTGTGGGAAATTCTCATTTGGAGCTTAAAAAAAAAAAAAAAAAAGGTTTTTCTTTTTTGGGGGAGAGAGGTCAGTGTCTAAAGCGGCGATATGACGGACAGAGCTTAATTGTGTTCAGTGAGAGCTGTAATGGCCGTTGATGTGGGTTTCCCAATTGGCTTTCCCAAGACTGAAGCTTTTTTCGAGTGCGTGGCCCACATACACTGTTTCTATTGTAGGGCCTGTAACTACAGTTATTGTGAGGCCTGTTGGACCTCTAACAGCTTAATGGCTGTCATAGCTGTCAGTCAATTGGCCCCTGTGTAGGCGGGGTCAATCCCAAGAGCCCACAAATGGAAATGGCCATTTGGAGTACAATCACTTCTGTTGGTGTCTACTTCAGTGCACTACTATATTAGTAGAGGAATACACACATGTACAGACTACACTACAGGTAGACACTTGCTGGTGACTTTATTAGTTGCACTTTGGTAGTATTGGAACCCCTTTTTGCGCTCAGAATTCTACAACAAGCTACTGGAATCTTTGCTTTTACTTTTTATTAACATTGAGGCATCACATAGTTGATGTAGATTTATTGGTCTCACATTAATGGGATGTTCCAGAACATTCCAAAGTTGCTGTAATGGAATGGGATTGGGCAAGTGTGCACACAAATACACTGAACTCACAAAATCAACATATTGAGAAGAAAACAAACAACCAGAATTAAACAAATGTTGTCCCGGTTTACATGCAAACCAATAGCCCAGCTAAGCAAGAAAACATTTCTTAACAGGCTTTATTAATAATCGATTTATTAACTGGTCGCTATTTCACAAAGCAATCATTTGCATATCTAACTGCAGTATTTCAATTGTTATTGTGAATATAAATAATACTTGTTAGCATGACACTTGCAGCTCATGTGTGATCCTCTAAACCAGTGTTTCTCGATCCTGTTCCTGAAGACATTTTCAACCTATTCCTATTCAGGGCTCGCAAAATCTAGATAACCCGTTGGGCATGGTGTAGATTTTAGTAGCCTGACTGAAAAAATACAGTAACCCTGGAACTTCAGGCTACCAGATTTTGTGATCCTCGCTATTTAGACACCTAAATTTAATCATAAGAACATTAGAAGACACTCGAAAACCTGAAATGAATGGTTCAGATAAGGAAGACATCCAACATGTGAACTTTTGTTGTGCCTCCAGGAACAGGGTTGGGAAACACTGCTCTAAGCAGGGTGCAGTAATTAAGTATATATATATATATATATATATATATATATATATATATATATATATATATATATATATATATATATATATATATATATATATATATATATTATAGCACCTCTATTTGTGTTGAAAGCATAAATCATCATTTTATACCGCTTTGGGTGAAGAAGGAGTTTATGTTTGCACTGTTTTCATCCTTCCAATCTGCTATCAATTTTTCTTTTTTTTTTTTTTTTCTGGGCTTCCTTAATTGAACAGTTAGCAGAGCTTAATACTTTACTTTTTTCCAAAAGCATGTCTAAAAAATAGCATATACATGGCATAATAAAACTTTTGTCAATAAGAACTTTATACATAAAGGAAACGGGATTAGAAGGCATTTAAAGAATAATTTGTTGCTATTAAGGATCGTAATGTGTTAAAAATATGATTACAATGTACTTAATGTGTTCTAAATGTATTGCATGGTAGGGTTGAATTGAGACACTTTTGAATTGAATTGAGACAACAGATAAACTTTTCCTGTTTTTGGTAAGCAAGTGCAAATTATAGCCTCAGCCTTCTCATTTTAAGTGACAGGATTACCACTGGTGTGTTTTTCTGCTGCTGTAGCTCATCTGCTTCAAGGCTGTCCTTTCAGAGATACTTCTTTGCATTCCTTTGTTTTAATTGTTGGGTATTTAGTTAACTGTTGTTATCTCCTATGGAAGCATATCAGTAAATATATATATATATATATATATATATATATATATATATATATATATATATATATATATATATATATATATATATATATATATATATATAATTTTTTTTTTTTTTTTTTAAATGCAAAAAAGCAATGTAAAATGCCAATGTATTTCTGTATTTAAATTAGCATTTTCTATGACATGCAAAGTTTGGTTTAAAAATAGAAATGAATTTACAATTTATATTTGCCTTTTCCAATCATGGCTGTGCAATTAATCACTATTAAATTGTATTCATGATTCGAAATGTTACTATTAGAAAATCACAAATGGTGGCAATATGAATGCAATGTAAATATATAAGTATGACATAAAAGTCCATTTCCATTTTCAAAATATGGAGTGTTCCTTTAAGTAAAAAAAAAAAAAACTATTAAAAAAACATGTTCAATTAATACATTGCAACAAATATTAAATCCAAGTGGCAACCTCTACAAAAGTACATACTGTAAATGCATTGTCATTTTACATGTTGCATTGCCTTTTTACATATTGCATTTAAAATGATTTTTGATACTCAAAAGCTTCCATAATCTACAGCTAGTCTGGCTGTTCTTCTCTGACCTCTGGCATCAACCAGCCATTTTCATCATCAGAATTTATAGGATAGCTTCTCTTTTCCAGACCATTCTCTCTATATCCTAGAGATTGTGAATGAAAATCCCAGAAAAATCTGCAGTTTCTGGAACACAAAAACCTGCTCATCTGGCACCAACAGCCATGGCACATTCATAATACTGTATATGTGTGTGTGTGTGTGTGTGCATCATTTAAAGGCTTTTTATCTATCTTTTTTTTTTCCTTTTATAACATCAGCAGATAAGCTTGACCATGTCTACGTGCCTTGTGAGTTACTACTGTATGATTGGGTTTTTAGACATTTACATGCTTTGAATAAAGTGGCAGATGAGTGCGTATACTAGATCTCATTATTGTATTTAAATTATGTTTATATATTTCTCGATTTTAACATTTGGTTCTAAATTGAACTGGTTGGAATGTAATTTCATATATGTTTATGCAAAGTAAACAATCTCTGTAAATGTAATAAAGGCAATGACATTTTGAAAAGAGCTTTTTATTAGCCGAAGCTACAGTATGAGCGGGCGAAGCTTTAATATCCAGAAATGTTTTGATGTTGATGCAGATTAGTGCAGCGTTTGAAATATGCATCTATATTTTATTGGTTTATCATGTGGCGATGTTGGAAATACACACGGCGTTGCTTCAAAAAGATGATGATGTTTTAAAAATAGATGTGAAAATTCCTGAGAGAAAGGGGAAGAAAAGACTGAAAGACTGCGATGACTGTGATTTTCACATATAGTGTGCTATTCATTTATCTATTACTACACTGTAAGAAAAAAATATATGAACATTTAGTCATGACAGAATATGTTTTTAGTACATTGTAACTTATTAAACTAAGTTAAACATGTTCCAATTTTAAAGGTTATGCAATGTTAATTAGATTCAGCTTAAAAATTTAAGGCAACCAGGATTTTTTTTTTTTACCGTGTGGATAAGTGTCATTAACATGAATTAAATATTATCTGGATAGATACATAGTTAGTTATATAAGCTGAAATGCAATTTTGGGTTTTGCACTTAAGTACCTGGACACCCAAGGCTGCCTTACAACATGCATCAACAGCCATAACAAAACAAATTAAAACAATTAATAGTATAGTCAAATGAGATGTCAAACAGGTTTGGAATTGACCTAATGCTGTAATTTCAATCAATGAAATAAATGTATTTCTTTTTAGCTATACAGTTTACAGTGTTTAAGGTAAAAGGCATCACAATATCACAACACAATAAGGGTGTATTAGTTAATGTTAGTTGCATTAGTTAACATGTTTTAACAGCGCACAAGACATTTGTTAAGGATTACTTCACTTTTGTTAATGCTGACAAAATATTAATGTGTTAATACATTAGTTAAAATGAATTAATTGTGAACAACAAATATTATTCAGCATTACATGGTCTTTGTCAATGTTAACTTACTCATATTCTAATGTACCACTTTACATAAACAGACTGATAGTTTTGTTTACTTACACAAACACTAATGTAGTTGTTCATAGCATGACCTAACAGTGAAGAAGAAATTCATTCAGCAATACGAAATTTGAAATGTGAACTAAACATCTATTAATGTGTAAATTAATATATTAGTTGACACATTAGTTCATGCGTTAGTTAACCTACAAATTATAGTAACACATTAGATAATGTTGAAGTACTGTACACTACAATAAAGTTCATCGTTCCTTTAACAAATGTTTTTTAATGCTAAATCATGTTAGTAAAGTGTTAGCAAATATAATTAACATGGTTAATTTTGGAGTGTTAAACTGAAAACCTTGGCTTTTATTCATGTTTGTATAATCAACACCACATAATGCTTTTTTGGAAACCTCTTCCAATTGCTGTTTTTGTCTCTTTCAGGCATGTTATCCCTGATGACTCCAGTTCACCTCTCTGAATGGTGGCGGAAGTCGAATGGCAGTGTTCTGTAGCCCTATCAGCGTCCTCCATCCCATAACAACACTCCCACGAGGGCCCCAAGCCAGCATCGATCGCCCAGGTCAGAGGTCACCCGTACGGGACTTGTTAGCTGGAGGCTGCGTATAGCTAAAAGGTGATGTTAAACACAATATCGATCCAACATCCCTCACTGATAGAGAGAAAAATGAAAGAAAGACAGAAAGAAAGAATGGACAAAAGACAGGCACAAATGAGAAAGAAGAGCAGAAGCAGCAATAGATAAGGAATTAGATCAGATGGAAAGAAAACTGGAGAATGAATTTGTGACAAGAGAAGAATACAGAGTATAGAGAGAGAATGAAAAATGGCAGACAATTCAGTGCAGTGTGAAATCACAAATATAAATGCTTACAAATATAAAACAAGAAGAGGATATATATATATATATCTCCTCTTACATTAAATTTGTGTTTGAGTGTTTGCTTTATTCAACTTTAGCTATTATAGACATATTAACAATTGAATCATTTGCCAGTGTACGACCAGTTAATAGAAACTTCATTTTAGAAACAGAATTAATTTAAAACATTTGTAAATTAACATACACTTTTGACAAAAGTCTTGTCTTCGATCCCAGTTGTAAAAGCAACAAATAATAACTTGACTTCTAGTTGATCATTTGGAAAAGTGGCAAATACAGCAAAAGACATTTTGCAACCCAAATGCACCCAAGATTCTCACAGAAAATCAGTGGAGTTTGGTGAAGGAAAAATCATGGCTTGAGGTTACATTTAGTATGGGGCCGTGCAAGAGATCTGCAGAGTGGATGGCAACATCAACAGCCTGAGGTATCAAGACATTTTTGCTACCCAAGGGGTATATGCCAAAGCATGCTAATAGGACTTTTTAATTTGCCTGTAACCTGGGTTAAGCGCTTCCGGCAAATTGAATGTCAATGCAAAAACCGGTGCGTTTAAGGTCTGTTTTCTTTAAAAATCAGCGATCTCCACTAGCTGAGTGATATCCGATTTAAAGTGGGTCCCATCTTGTACAAGAAGCACTGCATTAAGTTACGTTTCCCCCAGCCATGTCTTTATAATCCGCTTGTTAAGTGTGACGTCACGCGAAGCGGCTTCCAGGTCCAAGCGCTCTATTCAACTGAATAGGGAGACTCATGAAATGGTAATAATAAACGTTTACAAAGCGATTTAATACTTTCGAAAATCACGATCGCAGTATATGTGTCTATGCCTAATATCCGATGTCAGAAAGTCATTAATTTTTTTTTTAATTGTTACATTTTTAGTATTTGTTATGCAACAAGTTGTGTACACCATGAATTTATATAAAATTAACTTTAATGTGTGATAGGAATAAAATGTGATTATAAACGAATGATTTCTCCACTCAAATGAATGGCGGCTTGGACCCGGAAACAGTATTACATACTTCATCACTTAACAAGCGGATATGAGCATTTATTTTACCCCAGTATATTCAATGGAGCTTCTGCGCTAGCAGAATAGCACTCCTCATAGTTCAGCCTCCACATCAAAGTTCCTGAAAGCAAAGACGGTCAAGCTGCTCCAGGATTGTCCAGGCCAGTTACCAGAATTAAGCAATATTGAGCATGTATGGGGTAAGATGGAGGAGGCATTAAATATGATTACAAAGAATCTTGAAGAACTTTGGGATTCCTTCAAGAACACTTTCTTTGCCATTCCAGATGACTGTGTTAATAAGTAATTGCAGAGATGAATGGATTCAGTCTTCTAAGCTTATGGGAGTATTACACAATATTAATTATTATCCCACTGTACATTATTTCTGTCTTAACTTATGACTTTTTTCTAAGCAAAGTCAGACCTTATTGTTCTAATTAAATAAATAAAAATCAAGGTATGATCATTTTAAAATGGTAAAATTAGCATACCAAAATATGCTAAAGGTTTCTGCCTTTGATATAAGGCACTTCTGATACCAAATGATCAACTAGAAGTTAAGTAATTATCTGTTGTTCCTAAAAATTATATAGACAACAAGACTTTTGTCAGGAAGTGTATGTCAGCATGTGTAAAATTTGTTATTTTGGCTTGTTAATCTGTGTTTAAACTCGCTTATTGTCTATTTAATGTGCATGCATATATGGCAGATGGCTGCCACTGAAATGCACAGAAAAAAAAAAAATTCTGGGCTAAAACTAAAACTCAAACAAACGAACAAAAAAATAGATGCACTTGATCAAAACCAATACTACTACTACTACTACTACTACTACAACTACTATTACTACTACTAATAATAGTAATAATAGTAAGGATAATTCTTCTACTACCACGACTACTAATAATAATTATACTACTACTACTAGTGCTAATAATAATAATAATAATAATAATAATAATGATATTAATAATAATAATAATAAGTATTATTATTTATCTACTACAACTAATAATAATATTTTTTATGTATTTAATACATGATAGAAATTATTTTATGTAACTGTGTAATCCTAAGTGAAACTGATAAAAAAAACCCAAGCAAATAACATAATGATTTTTTTTTTTTTCGACAGTAACATTTTGTTGACAGTAAATGAATTAAGAGGTGTCATTTTACCAGCATTGCCACGACACACACATTATATATTATATGCACATATTACAAGCAGCAGGAACAAGTAAACTATATAGCAAACTACAAAAATGTCTACAGAAAAAAATATTGAAGTATTTTGAACATTGACTGTGGAGTGCACATAAGCTAGTTGGCATTGAGCTTTGCAAGGTGCAAGCTCTTGAAATTAATATGCTTCACAGTTCTTTCCGTGCACACAAGAAACGATAAGGAAGTACGTCAAGGTTACCCATGAGGTAAGTGATGAGTTAGAGGTCCAAAAAGAAAATGTATTGAAAAGGGATGCTGTTGTGGCAATTATTTTTGCTTTGTTTCTGTTTAATGTTATTGTAAAGCTTATATATTTTTATATTTTGGTCTATAACTCCACGAACGCTCCACTGTCCTGTATTTTACCCTCTCATTGGCTGTAGGTCATCACTGATGTCTTTTTTTTTTCTTTTTTTTTATAGACAGAACACCTTCCCATAGCATGATTTTGAATATGCTATGCTATGTCAGCATAGCATATTTAGTTGTATATTGGCCACATATTATTATGCCACAACAAACTATTTTTTTTTCTTTGTTTATTTCTTTCTTTCTTTTTTTGTTTAATATCGTTTTTGTTTATGTTAGTTTCACCGTGGTTTACTGTATGACATTATAAAACACATTTCTGTGTCTCGTTTCATTTTGCACTCCTCTACACCATGTTTTTTTGTAAACACTTTAATTGTCTTATTCAGATTAAGGCAAATTACTAGATTACTGATGCCCGTGCAAACCTAGTCAGTAATGTCTTCAAAGTAAGCTCACTTAAAAGATCCAGAAGAGAATCCTGCTGATTTGAATTAGAAGGGCACTTCTTTGTCAGACGGCTCACCGGTTTTACATTTATTCACCATTATTCATTTTAAAAAGCCACCATTTTATTTGTATATATTTTACCGTGGGACTAGCGTTAATCAGATTTACTCTAGTGAACTCTTAAAAATCATCATCATAATTTACTCGAGTGCACACCTCAGGTTCTCTCACCCCCCGTGCCCCACAGGTTGAAAACGCCTGCTCTATACTGTAAACACATTTCTTTTTATATACCATGGTACTCCCAGAAAGCAGTGGTACATTTAGTCTTTCCATGCTGGATTCCACACTGTTCCTTCATCTTCATTAAATAAATAGTTGGAAAAAAAAATTGAATACATTTGCCATGTTTTTCTTTTTTGGACTTTTGACCTCTTATTTAATTTCTTCACATAAGCTGCAAAACAAATTCTCTAAAGGCACTTATCAGGCATCTTGATTGTGCTATAACACTTTACTGTAAATGTTCTCAGCACTGTATGCATTTCTAGCTTTGACTCATAGAGGGTGCTGATACTACAGCCATGGCAGTATTGTTAAGTTGCTGCATAAGGCTAATTACAACTTGCAAAGCCAGGTGTGTGTGCGAGAGGAAGTTTTTGTGTGTTGGATCTGTCTGACTAAATTCTGTCACGTGACCGGCTAAAAAGAAAGCACAATGAAGTCTATTGTTTTGAGGTGTCGACAGTTTGGAGCTTAATTATATGGCTTGGAGCTGAACGCAGAAGCTTGTGGCATTAAGATGATAGTGCGATATGTGTGTGTGTGTAAGTGCTAAAATCTGAAGCATCCATCATATAGGGACTGTCTATTTTAAATGCTACTTTATGCTACAATAATGTTAGCCTAATAGGAAATAGCTGTCTTCATTTCAAAATGAGCTTTCAAAGCGTTCCAGTATTTCTCCTCGTGAAATGTTACTCTCTGTGGATTGTTAATTTATGTGTGTGTGTGCTCAGCAATTTGTGGAGTGGTTGGAGTGCAGAGACTGTCAAGACAGTTATATGCTCTCTCTCCTCATTACACGAGTCCCACTCCATTTGCAGCTCTCCTCTTGTTTTCTGCTCTCCACACATCTCTTCTTTGCTCTCCTCGCATGTAATTTCTCCTCTCCACCAATCTGTTGTCTCCTCAGTTTCTCCTCTGTTTATTGAGTCGTCTTCTTTGCTGTCTTGTTTTCAAATGTAAATGCTCAAATGACTTGTACAGTGACTTGCATTGTCTATTACGTAAATAATAAATAATAGACAATTATATCATACATCAAAAACAAGATTAAATCCATACATGTACACTTTATAAAAACAATAATTAATTCTTAAAATATAACACAGTTAATAAGTACATGAATGAATGAATGAATGAATGAATGAATGAATGAATGAATGAACAAATAAATCATTTTTTACAATCTCTTCTCTTTTTTCACCTCTCCTTAACTTTCCTCTTCTCTTATCTTCTCTCCTCTTCTCTTTTCTTCCCTCATATTTGCATGTTTCCTCTATTCTTTTTCATATTCTCTCCTCTTTTCTTCTCTTCTTTACTTTCCTAATTTCTCTTCTTCTCTCTTCTCTTCTCTTCTCTTCTCTTCTCTTCTCATTTTACCTTCTTTCCTCTTTCCTTCTTTTTTTCTCCCCTATTATTTTCATGTCTCCTCTATTTTTTTCAGATTTTGTCCTCTTTTCATCTCTCATTTACTTTTCTCTTCTCTTCTCTTCTCTTCTCTTCTCTTCTCTTCTCTTCTCTTCTCTTCTCTTCTCTTCTCTTGTCTTCTCTTGTCTTCTCTTCTCATTTTTACATGTCTTCTCTACTCTTTTTATCTTCTATCCTCTTTTCTCCTTATCTATGGAGTAAACAAATAAATCAAAATATTGAAATAAAATCACCTATAAAGCTCTCCAAAATACGTTCTTAGCATTGCAGCATTTCAGTAAAAATGTTATTAATACCTTTTGATCATTTTTGCGTGCGATGCTGATGTTCTAATCTGATGCAATTATCTATGCTAAGCTAAAAGTGCTCCTTTACTTTCTTTATCTCTTCTCTTTGTCTGATCTCCACTTTTCTCCTTTTTCTTCTCTGCTATTTTCTTACCCTCTCATTTTTTCCCTCTCCTCTTCTTTGCTCAGTTTTTTTTTTTCTTGTTTGGACACTTTTATATCTAAATGGTGTATTAATCAATGTCTCTGAAGTTGATCATAATGGCTCCTCTCCTCTTATTTCCTCAGTTTTTTTCATCTCTATTTTTTTTCTCATATTTTCTCCTCTCCTCTTTTCTAGTATCCTCTTCTCTCGTCTTCTCTTCTCTCCTCTCTTCTCATCTCCTCTTTTCTCCTATACTCTCATTAATTATTCCATCTTTTCTTGTGTCCGATTTTCTCATCTTCTCTTCTTTCTCTTATACTCTTCTTTCATCTGTTTTTTCTCCTCTCTTTTTTTCTCATCTTCTCTCATCTTTGCTCATCTTTTATTTTACAGGCTCATCTACTATTTTCTCTCCTCTTTTTTCTCTTCTCTTTTCTCATCTTCTCTCTTTTAATCTCCTCTTTTTTCTCTACTCATTTATTACTCCATCTTCTACTTTTCTCTTTTTTCTCATCTCTGCTTTTCTCATCTTCTCTTTTTTCTCCACTCCTCTTCTTCCCCCTCTTCTTTTCTCATCTTCTCTCATCTTTTCTCCCTTCATCTTTTCTAGTATCATCTTCTTTTTCTCGTTTACTCTTCTTTCCTCTTCTCTTTTCTCATCCCCTATTTTCTCATCCCCTCTCATTTTTCTCCTATCCTCTACTTTCAACTTTTCTTTTCTCGTCTCTGATTTTCTCATTTCCTCTCCTCTTTTCTCCTGCCCTTTCCTTTGCTCTGTTCTTTTCTCCTATTTTCTTTTCTCATGTTCTTTCCTCTTTTCTCCTATAATATTTAATCTGTTCTTTTTTCATCTCTTCTTTTCTTATCTTCTCTCATCTTTTTCCTCTCTTTTTTTCTAGTCTCATCTCATTTCTTCTTATTACCTCCTCTCTTCTCATCTTCTTTTCTTGTCTCTTCAGATCTTTTCCAGTCCTATCTACTTTCTCCTCTCCTCTGCTTTCCTCTTCTCTTTTCTCATCTTCTCTCCTTTTATCATCTTCTCATATTTTGTTAGTTATTTTTCTCCTCTTCTCTTTTCTAGTCTTATCTGTTTCTCCTCACCTCTTCTTTCCTCTTCTCTTCTCCTTTTTGCTCTCCCTTTTTCTCATATTCTTTTCGTTCCTTTTCCATTTTCTCCTCTCACATTTGCCTCATCTCCTCTTCTCTTTTTCCCTATCTCCTCTCCTCTTTTCTTCTCTCCATTGTACTTCTCTTTTCTCATCTCTTCTTTTCTCTTCTTTCATAAAAAGTGCTCACAAATCTCTATTTCAATAACTTAATGTATACACTGTTGGATTTATGTGAAAAATAGTATTTTTATTTACATAAAGAAGGCTGAAATCATGTTTAGCATGCTTATTTTCTCTTCTTTCAATTTGTCTTCTCCTCTCATCATTTCTCTATTGCTGTAAGAAAGTCTCTCAATTGCTCACTATCCTTCTGCTTTGTCCTTGAATTGTCAGAGGGTTGCCTCACAGAATAAAACTGCTAATTGCCTAGGCATTTTTTTATGTTGTGGATTCCCTTCCAGCTGCAACCCAGCACTGGGAAACATCCATACAATCTATTATTCATACATGCATGCACGGACACATGCATTCAGTCATGAAGGCTCATTTATACTTTATTTATTTACTTGTTTATCTCACTATTTTACCCCTTCTTCTTCTCAGTCTTCAGTGTTTCTCATCTCTCTCTATTCCACTTTCATTTCTTCTAAATGTCTCTTCCTCTGACACAGCAGTCGTGAAAGTATGCATATTTCCATACACAAGCTCACAAACTGTGTTCTCACTGTGTGTTTGAGTGTTTAGCTTTGTATGCGCACACACACGTCCTTGTGTGTGTGTATGCATGTGGGAGGGATTGAGATCCTCAGGAAGAATGCTCTTATTCGTGGTGTAATCTCACACACAGCGGTTGCCTCCGGTTCCACAGGTGAGTGTGTTATAAAAGAACAGCATCCCACTGCGGAGTGTCTGCTTTTAGGAACCGCTCCGTCATAGTTTAAAACATCTTGGCGAATATAAGTATACGTCTGCTAAATACTGTGAAATGTGCAGTTCTTTTTCAGAAACTTCTACATTTTTATGGGTAGGTCAGAATATAAGTTTACAGAAAAATAAGAAAATGTTTTGCTAGCTTTTTCTTAGCTACAGGCAAACATTATTTAGCTATTTTCCTGTTTTGCTCCTGTTTGTGTTTATCAACGTCTGCTTCATTCCTGAGTCCCCAATGGAACGTTTTATTTTTTTTTCTTCTTTCCTCCGTTACAAATGGTTATTGAGATAAGATTACTCACCTGTAATGTGAGTTTAATTAAAGCCCCGGTTGTTTCCTGAGGGCCGGTGGAGATATTTTACTCAGTCAAGAGAGAGAAACAAGCTGCTCCTCTGGGACTCCAAATGTCACTCAACCATTTAAAACAATACACTGATGCATCTTTCATTTTTATGCCCATCTTTCCATCTCATCAGGACTGGTTTAATTCCTGATTTATCTCTTAAAGGAATACTTCTGGCAAATAATAAATTAAAAATATGGGCACCATTACTTGCTATCATGTTGTTGTAAATACAATTCTTTGAAACAAAAAGTAGTATTTTGGTGGCTTGTGAGAGCTGATAGCGAAAGCAAGCCACTGATAGTTAGACATTTGGATACTTCACATTCAACAGTGCATAACACAATTAAATGATTCAAGAAATCTTCAGTGCATAAAGGACAAGAGCACAACTGAACAACCATGATCTCCGATCCCTCAGGCGGCACTTCATCAAGAATTGTCATTTATCTATAAGTGATATCACCACATGGGCTCAGGACTACTTTTTCAAACATATTTCAAGGACCATTATATGTAGCTTCAACCACAAATGCCAGTGAAAACTGTACGTTGCCAAAAGGAAGCCCTATGTTAACAATGTCAAGAAGTCCGTCAACTTCTCTAGGCTGGACCATCACACAGTGGGATGGACCATCACACAGTGGAAATGTGTACTATGGTCAGATGTGTCAGTATTTCAGGTATTTTTGGGTGAAGTGGATGCCATGCACTTTGTACCAAAGAAGAAGAGGATCATCCAGACTGTTTCCAGCAACAAGTTCAAAAGCCAGGGTCTGTCATGGTTTGGGGTAGTGTAAGTGCCCTTGGCAAAGTACCAACTGAAAAGTACCAAAAAGATTTCGAAGCATAATATGCTGGCTTCTTTCCCAGGGACTCCATGCATATTTTAACAACATAATGCAAAACCACCTTCTGCACACATTACAAAGTCCTGGCTGCGGAGGAAGAGGATACAGGTACTTGACTGGCCTGTCTGCAGTTCCGACCTGTCTATAATTGAGAATGTGTGGCACATTTTGAAACACAAAATGGGACAACAAAGACCTCATACTGTTGCTCATCTTAACACTTGTTTGCAGGAAGAATGAGACAAAATTACACCTGAAACACTTCATTACTTGATGTAGTGTCCCTAAACATCTTTAAGTTATGTATTTATATATATATATATATATATATATATATATATATATATATATATATATATATATATATATATATATATATATATATATATATATATATATATGTATATATATATTTATTTATTTATTTATTTATTTATTATATATATATATATATATATATATATATATATATATATATATATATATATATATATATATATATATATATTTTATATATACTTTTAATAATAAATATAGATAATAATATAGATAATATAGATATATTTTAAATATAGAGGTGCCTTTTCTATTGATTATCATTTTTTCACTTATGTATTACTAACATACTTATTTTAAGCATAATTTGTGCTACATGTTAATGATTAACTTAAAACTTTTTAATATAAAATCTGTATTTTTAAACAAACTGAAATTGGGAATCGTAAATCTCAGTTATTGCTATCGACTGCTAAAACTATTGTGACAATGCTATTGTGACATTGCGCATTGACCGAGGCTCGATTTACAGAAGCGTCTGTCCAAAATCTCTTGGTCTCTCTCTCTCTGCCCCATCTGCTCCCACTCATCTGTCCTTTGCCATTGATTCCTTATGAAATACAGCGCTGTTTATATTCACTCAGCACCCAACATGAGCGCATTGAAAGACATATTGATTTTTCAAGAATCTGTGTGTGTGTTTAAGAGCTAAGCAGTATCTTCAACACAATCGCAACACCCCCCAAAACTGACACTGACAAACTGGCCTTGACATACACCGTTTCAGGGAATGAGAAAAAAGAGCCAAGCGTGAGCTTTTAAAGACGCTGATGGAAGAGGAAGGATTTGCTGCTTGTTAAAGAGGCGCTTAAAGAAAAGAGTTACAGTCGCGATATAAAGAAACAGGATCAGACGGAAGGATCCAGCCAGACAGAAAGGTTGTTAATGTGATGAATGCCATGTCCAGGAGACTGGAATGAGAAAGACATTTGGTCTGTCTTTTTTTCTTTTTTTCCCTCTAGTTATTGTCCCAGACTGACCTTTGAGGAATTTTACAAGTCATTTACATTATTATATATGCCAGTTATTTGGCATGTCTCTTATTTATATTGCACATTTTGAGTTATCCGTCAGTTTAAATGTGAATCTGGACCACAAAATCCAAATAAATAGTCTTTCTGTTAATGGATGGTTTGTTACGATAGGACAGTATTTGTGTAAGTATATATAATGTTGTAAAAAGCCTAATGATAATCATTTTCTTTGATCTATGATGTGTGATACACGCTGCAGTTGAGAGATTAGAGCTGCTGGATTTACAACATGTTAATTCATCAACGTCTTCCAACACACATGGAAGTATGTATTTTCTTTTTAGATTATCTCCATAATTTGCATAATAAATTCTTGCACAGCTGCTTTGAAGCTAATGAAACACCAATATTCTTGCAGTTAACATAATACTATAAGCGTCACCTACTGTATGCAAGTGATTGTTTTTGTTTATAATTTCAGCATGTAGCACAATATCCAAAAGATTAAGTCAAATTATAATCTGCTAGGGGTGTGATGAGATCTTGGGCTATAAGATCTAAAGGGACTAAGGACTATTTTAACGACCTAGGTGCAAAGTCTCAAGTGCATGGCACGAAAGCATTAAGGAAGTGTTTGAATACACTTTTACTATTTTAAGGATGGAAAAATGTGCTCTGCACATGGTCTGACAGGGTTGTGCTTATTCTCTTAATGAGTTATGGGTGTGTTTTGAGCATAACATGATAAACCAATCATCTCTCAGTCTTATCTCCCATTCCCTTTAAGAGTCAGTTGCGTTGCGCCATGACACATTTGCTATTTACATGGCGGACTTTGTAAGTGGAAAAAAATAACCCTTCACTAGCAAGTGAAGTGTGAACTTTAGACCTGCTTTCAGCTGGTCAGTGGTGCGGTGTATTTCAGTTCTTCGAAATAGCAACATGCCAACAATGCACCTTAAGACACTTTTATGTTGGACCAGCATGCCCATGAGTCCACATACGGGTGTATGATAAGACCCTAAGAGACTGTGAGACTAAATCAGAACGAGATTTCTCGTTGAGGTGAAAAGTGTCTTGTGAGTTTTGATGTTATGATTGAGCGTGAGGGTGAATATAGCACTGATGATTGGATTTAAACCACACATCAAGTGTTTTGCACACACCTGGAGACACGGGCTGCCTCTGTGTTGCGCATAACTCTTGCTTTGGCGGGTGTGATGTCATCACTTTTTTCACCGAAGTTTAAAGGATTCCACGTCAAAAAGCAAAGGCTGCTACAACCGCTGCCATACACATTAACCACGGCTCATAACCATGTGATGGAATAGCACTTTAGATATGCTGAAAGTCATAATTGTTGTAAACACAAATTGAATTAGAACATGTGAAGTATTCCTATTTTAGTTGCATTACTGAAGTGCAGTACAGGCATGTAAATACCCTAATCAAACTATTACCATTGTGAAGGACTTTTAGCTGCATTTTGCGACAGGATTTTCCATACACACACAGCTGTTTGACACTATTTTCTGCACCTACTGAGTGAGTAAAGAACCTATCCTCCAAATGCATGCACACACAGTGAACACACAGGGAACTCTTGGAGACACACAGAACTGTCATAATAGTCATCATCATCACTAAACACATTATGTTGTCCGGAAAAAAAAAAAAAAAAAAAAAAAAAAAACGGAAGTTTTCTTTTCATTTGACAGGCAATATCGTAATCTTTCCTATCAGTCCGTAATTCATACTCGCATCCAGTAGCTCAGAGTTTGTCATGGGGGTATGAAATGTTGTTGAATAAAAGTTAAACTTTTTTATAAAAAAAATATAAATGAAATAACAAAGACTTTTAGTAAAATTACATCATTATATATATTTTTTTTTTCAAGTTAAATTTGTGAAATGGACTTTTCATGTGAAATTGTACTGGGCAAAAGCCAGTCAGTAGAATTTATAGTATATAGTATATAGTTTATAACTATTTTGCAGTGTTTGCATGTTCTTTCATTTGTTAAAACACAAGTAAAATAACATTCATTACATATTTTATAAAAAAAAAATAAAAAATCACCTAAATTGTTTTGCATTTTGATATTTTTTTTTATTTTTATTTTTTTATTCAGGTTAATAAAAAGTAATTTTCCATTCATATATTATCAAATATTTTGCTAATATTAAAAATTTTTTATAAAGACTATTTTGCATTAATATATTAGCAAAGTAATTTGCAGTGTTTGCATGTTCTATAAAGCATAGAATTCATTAAAATAAAAGTAAAATACCATTCATTAGAAGCTGATTTAAATAAAGCACCTAAATAGTTTTGCATTCTGTGATTTTGTTTTTTCTTCAGTTAAATATTTTCTATTCATATATTTCATCATTGAAGATTTCTTTAAAAAATGTGCAAAAATCTCATCTTGTTCTCATAAACCCAATCTTGTGTCTCGTCTTGTGGCGTAAGCATCCCATCACACGCCTATAATCTACCATTTTTAAGAAACTGCTAATATTCTGTTGTGTCAACCGTTTCAATAACTTGATCCCACAACAAAAGCAATTATTTTTCTACTCTAAATCACTTTATTCTTCATCTATTTTTGTTTTTGTTGCTGTTGGAAACTTTCTTGCTATACTTTCTGAGACTTGTCACTGCATCTACATATTGCATTTCTTGTGATTTGATTCTATCGCCCTCATTTGTGGGTCAATTTGAATAAAAGCATTTTGCTAAATGGAAAAAAAAAAAACAAAAACATATAAATGGAAATGTGCAGCCTAATTTAAATCACTAATTGGCCAAGCTAATATGTGTAACATCTCTGTGTTTGGATAGTGACTAAAGTTCAGTGGTTGCCTCTAATTTTTAATTACTGCAAACATTCAGCCTGTGATATAGCAAATAAACACCTCATTCACATACTCGCATTTGACATTTTTGTAGATTCAGGCATTAAAAAAGATGAGAGACAGAGAAAGAAAAGGAAAACATTTTAGTTTAAGTACCAGTTTACACCATTTACTGGCTATTATTGAGATATAACTGTTTTTTAGCAGATGTAAAGTATCTTTTTTATATTTTATTTTACCTCCCTAACCATATTCAATGTCCAAACCCAACTATCACTTTACACTTCAAAAATGCTGGGTTCCACCCAGTTCCTTTTTGTTGTCCCAACACAAGTCGATTGAGTTAGCCAAATAGTTTTTTTTTTTTTTTTTTGGATTGAACTAGGGCTGGGCAATTTAAAATTGGTATCGGTATTTATTGACTAAACACCATTGTCAATATCGATTAAAAAATGTTTAGTTTGAAGTTTCAGTATGAAGGCAATAGTTTTAATAAAATGTGGCTGCTGAGTGCGCACCTTGGAAGGAATGCCAATAAGCTTAGGGTGTAAGTTTGTCATTTCCAATGGAGGCGTGTGCATTTTCCAGGTACTCCTAGTTGAAAAACATCTGAACTTTTAACGAATGCCGCGAGTACACCGCAATTCATGTATATAGAACTAACGAATATGCTTCACACTTTTTATGGAATATACACATTTCAGTGATAACGGCAGACAAATTACATCAGACAAACAGTGCATCCAAACACTGCAGTGCTTTTTACTTTTCCCCATAAACTTGCATCTAAGCTGCAGCAATGGTTTGTCTGTTTGTCATTGTCTGAGAAAACGGTTGATGGTCACCTAGTTATGAGAGACACCATACGAAATGGTAAAGAAAACCTTGCGCTCATGCTTGTCACTTCAGGTCAGAATAACAACACAAGTGAAAATGAGTGCCGTATAGCAGCAGTGAGATGTCATCAGAGTGGCTTTTTAGTATCTTTTCTAGTGCATCCCAGTCACTAGCATCTGAACATTTTTTTTTTTTTTAAACATAGGGGTAATATAGTCATTCAACTTCACAATTTATAATGTTGCAATATGGATGTCGCCAGAGTGGCTTTTTGGTTTCTTTTCTTGTGCATCCCAGCCACTAGCCTCTGAACGATTTTTTTAGCATAGGGGTAATATAGTAAGTCAACTTCACAATTTGTAATGTTGCAAATAGGATGTCGCCACAATGGCTTTTTAGTTAATTTTCTTGTTCATCCCAGCCACTAGCATCTGAACGATTTTTTTTAACATAGGTGGTAATATAGTCATTCAATTTCACAATTTGTAATGTTGCAATATGTGTTTGAATATTGATGGTTGGTTCCTTTACTTGAAAGCTCATATTTGATTATCACAATGTGTTACGTTTACAGAGTTTGATATTTACTGTATCATTATTATTAACACCTTACAGATGTTCAACTACCTTTACCATTGCACACACTTTAAAACATTTTATTTACCAAGTTTAGGAGTCTCTTTAACACTTATGTTTATTTTATTATATTTTTGGTTAAATATTTTTGTTTTTGACTAATAAAAATTATTTGCCTTAGTAATGTTGGTAAATCAAAATAAAATAGTTAAATAACAACAAAAAATCCTAAAATTTCTTTTTGTATTGTTCAATATGTATTGTTCACTTTGTTCAAAATATTCAATAATTATTGATACTGAAAGATAGGAAACATGATACCGTGGCATTTTTATTATTATTATTATTTATTTAATTTTTTTTGCAATATCATCCAGCCCTAGATTGAACATAAAACAATTAAGTTGTCCACAAAAAAACCTCAAGAATGGTGTTGTTTTACCTTATTTTCAATAAGTAGTTTGAACAAGCAGGAAAAATAATTTTAAGTTTACTAAATAATACTTATAGTAATTAGTTGTTTTTTATAAGCTAAAAGCCCTAGTTAATTATGTTTTATGTAATAAATTTTATATTAAAATAAAGTGTGGCCAAAAACAATGCAAAACAATATTGTAATCGCCAATTTTATACAATAATTGTCATGGAATCAGCCATAAAATGTCAAGATTTCTACACTTAATTGTTAGCAAGGCTAGCTTATGTTAGCCTCATTTGTTTTGCTCTGTGTCAGATCTCTCCTCTCTCTTTCATCTTCACCGTCAACAATCGACGCCTGATAGAAACTGGAAGAAGGTTATGTAAACAAGCAACCCAGCCTTGCTCTGATTGGCTCCTCTAAAGCTGTAACCTCATGCGATTGGCCGTCACCTCTCAACTTCTCTGAAAGTCTGCACTGATGAGCAAAAGTCACAGAAAGATCTCTGCGTTTGTGGCTCAGGCTTCTCCTTTGTCTCCCGCCGTTCCTATTTTCCTTTCATTTAAGTTCAATAAAGTGCCGCACGGATCCGTTCAGTCAACAAACCGTGTCGCCCCCAGCCTTGGCTCTCATAGTCTCTCTGTCGGTAAAAGAGCGGCTTTATACTGATCTGTTCAAAGCATGCGGTGATTAATTTAAAGACAGATAGAGAGACAGACAGTGACTGACGCGGGCATCAAAAGACGAGCGCAGCTGAACTGACGGAGTGGATGCCAACTTCTGAATCAATGCTTGAAAGAAAAAGAGAAGGAGAAAGGGAAAGAGTGGCCCTGTTTCTCCTCCCTCAGCTTGCTTTTCTGATGTATCTGTCTTCATAAAACAAGGAGGCTGGTTTTAATCTTCTGACGCTGGTGTGAAATTATGAAACGGTGTATATGTGTGTGTTTGAGTGTGAGAGAGAGAGAGAGGGAGAGAGGGGTGGCGAGGTCTTTTTTGTGTTTTTTGAATGATTAGGTTTTATTGAAGCTCTTTTGGCTTGTGAAGAGATTGTCACTGCTCTTTATGCATAGTGTCTGCAATATTTTTTTATTTTTATTATTGTATTTATTATTTTATTTCATTATTGAATTTATTGTAGTATATTTGAATATATTTGAATATGCAAATGTTTTAATATGCAAATAGATATGTAAACACACAAAAGCTAATAATAAAAAAATATATTTTTTCATTTAATTCAAATATGTATTAGAGTAAAAATAAAAGAAACACAAGCAAAGGCTAGATTGAGAGAGCCAAAACTATTCAACTTTTTTTTTTGTTTTTAGATGTGGTAACAATAACAATTAATGAAAAATCTCCTGTTCGCCTATATTTATTTAATCAGAAATATGGTACAACAGTATTCATAAAAAGTATCATTGTAGTTTAAAACAATGTATTATTGTTTTTTTTTTAATGTTATGCATTGTTAATTGTTGTAACAAATATAAAAACTTATAAAGCTATTTGTTTTATACTATTTTTTTGTTTTTTTATGTATATAATGATATATGTAGTATTGTAATACAATATTTTGTTACAATAATAATAATAATAATAATAATAATAATAATAACAACAGTGCTTCCCACAGGTTTGAAATATACTCGCGGTGATAGCCAGATTGCAACACCAAGTCACATGGTTACCTACATGCAGCAAAAAAAGTGATTTTTAACAATATTTTAATGTTTTTAATGTGTGGAAAGTTATTTATTTATTTAATTATTTTAAAATCATTTATAATATTTTTTTATGTAACAAAAATAAATCCAGTATTTGTTTTACTTTTTACTTCATTCAGAAGCTATCTACAACCACTGACAGGTAAAATCTGCTGCTGACATTTTGCACACTATTGCCAAAGCATGTTAGATATGCATGAAATATGGAATATATCAAGATATTCAAAATAAAATAAAACAAATATATATATATATATATATATATATATATATATATATATATATATATATATATATGTGTGTGTGTGTGTGTGTGTGTGTGTGTGTGTGTGTGTGTGTGTGTGTGTGTACCAAAAATATAATAAAAAATCTCTAAAATATAACAATTACAATAATAAAAAGTTACATTATTTAAATAAGGCAAATGAGTTAGTTAAGCATTTTTAACAGTGTACATAAATTTTCCAGCTAGTTTAGATGTAATTTTGTAGAAAAGTGTATCGGATTTGTTTAAATCAGGTAAATAATTATGTAATGTTTTTTCTCATGCGGCTGTGCACGCTGTGTCAGCTGCAAAGCCAAGTGAAAGTAAATCAGTCATAAAATAAAAATGACGACGGCTTAGAAAGTGAAACCAAAAAGCCAAATCCCTGACATTTTTGGAGATTTAGAAACCTCGAAAGAACACATTTTTATGTTTTGTTGTTCTCTGCAGAGTATATGAGATTGTCTGTTAAAATGTTGACAATTCTCGCACAGTAGGAAATAACTGTGTTATTATATATATATATATATATATATATATATATATATATATATATATATATATATATATATATATATATATATATATATATATATATATATATATATATATATATATAAATATATATATATACTTTCGGTTCGGTACGCATTACAAACCGAACGATTTGATTCAGACTAACATCTAAAAAGAGAATAAGTACAAAATATAATGTTTTCAGTGCAACAACGCTCAACAGGCAACACGCTGCCTTACCCGTTGTCATGTTAAACAGTAGATCATCTCTTTTGAATTTAAACTCAGAATATCTCTTTATTAAAGCATGATGCACTCATTAGCAATCTTGATGCCTTTTGTGTCAGCCTGCTCGTGCTGGCTCCGCCCCAGTTGCCCCAGCAACCCACAAAACAGCCAATATCAATCACCTGTTGTTCACATGACATATCACCACACCCGCCCACCTTCAAACACTACTCCATTCAGGCACGCGCTACACTAGCTCGCAAAATGCCTAGTAAGGTTAATGTATTTACAGACATCTCCAGAAATTTCGGGAGACTCCCAGATGCCCGCAAACTAAGAATAATCATCTCCTCCTCCCGATCCTAAAATACATCGCACACCCCTCTCTACCACATCCCTCCCAGCTCTTCAGGTACGATATCCACAACTCACCGCCGCCGCTCTACATCGCACGCACATTATTATTATTAACAATATTATTTGAAACCATGCTAAAACACAAAACAGAAACCAGTAGGTCACTCTACAAATTGTATTTATCATTTTGATACCTTTACATTTATCTTCTACCTTCTCTATTTGCAGTGCATTGTCTGTGGTGGGTTTACACAGTGTCAGTAGTTGATACACAGAGCAGAAAACTGGTGAGTGAAATGGAAAACGGGTCTTTTAGGTGATTTGTGCATCTTGCTTGTACCAAAAAAAAAGTACTCAGTGACCTGAAACGCTGCTCAGTGATATTTCACTCTGATGTGACTTAAGAAAACAAAATAAATATGCATCTACACTAAAACGGAGTAAAACAGAGCCAAAAAAGACAAGGGGCATGTCAGGACTAAGCTGTTTTCATGGTCACATGCATGTAAGAAGGATAAAGAGAGCAAGGCAAGTTTATTTATATAGCACATTGTATACACAATGGTAATTCAAAGTGCTTTACATAAAACAGAATGATAGAACCAAGTATAAGAAAAGACAAACAACAAAGAATAAAAATGATTAAAAACAGATTAAAATCTATTAAATAGAAAATAAAAAATATATTAATAATAGTGCTATCTGTCAGACGTAGCACAGTGCTCATTCAGTAAAGGCACAGCTAAACAGATGTGTTTTAAGTCTGGATTTGAATGTGCCTAATGTTGGAGCACATCTGATCATTTCTGGAGGCAGGGGGCATTGTAACTGAAGGTGGACCCACACTGCTTTGACTAAACTTAGAAATCTTAGAAGAAATTGTGCAAGTTATGAAAACATCAACCATGTAGTCTTGACACGCTCCCCACATCATTCTTCAAAACTGTGTTTACCTGTTTAGAAATGGATCTTCTAAAAGTGGTAAATGCTTCACTTCTCTCAGGGATTTTTCCAACCTCACTTAAAACTGCAGTTGTTAAACCCCTCTTGAAGAAGAGCAACCTGGATAACACCCTATTGAGCAATTACAGGCCAATCTCAAATCTCCCTTTCATTGGCAAAATCATTGAAAAAGTTGTTTTTAACCAGGTTAACAAGTTCTTAAACTTCAGGGGGTGTTTAGACAATTTTCAATTTGGTTTCAGAGCACATCACAGTACAGAGAGGGCTCTTATAAAGATAATCAATGATATACGCCTAAATACAGATTCAGGTAAAATAACAGTGCTGGTATTGTTGGATCTCAGTGCTGCATTTGACACTGTCGATCACAGCATACTTCTGGATAGGCTGGAAAACTGGGTTGGGCTGTCTGGCACGGTCCTCAAATGGTTTAGATCTTACCTTGAAGGTAGAGGTTACCATGTCAGTATAGGTGACCATAGGTCGAGGTGGACACCCATGACGTGTGGAGTCCCACAAGGCTCGATTCTGGCACCTCTCCTGTTCAACCTTTACATGCTCCCTTTAAGCCAAATAATGAGAAAGAACCAAATCTCCTACCACAGCTATGCTGATGACACTCAGATCTACCTAGCCTTACTGCCTAATGACTACAGCCCCATTGACACCCTCTGCCAATGCATTGATGAAATGAGCAATTGGATGTGCCAAAACTTTGTTCAGTTAAACAAAGAGAAAACTGAAATGATTGTGTTTGGAAATAAAGATGAGGTTCTCAAGGTAAATGCGTACCTTGGCACTAAAGGTCAAACGACAAAAAATAAGGTCAAGAATCTTGGTGTGACTCTTGAGTCAGATCTGAGTTTCAACAGTCATGTCAAAGCAGTCAGTAAATCAGCATACTATCATCTCAAAAACATAGCAAGAATCAGATGCTTTGTTTCTAGTGAAGATTTAGAAAAACTTGTTCATGCTTTTATCAGCAGCAGGGTGGATTGCTGTAATGGACTCCTCACTGGTCTTCCTAAAAAGACAGTCAGACAGTTGCAGCTCATCCAGAACGCTGCAGCCAGAATTCTAACCAGAACCAGAAAATCAGAGCACATCACACCTGTCCTCAGGTCTTTACACTGGCTGCCAGTTACATTCAGAATAGATTTTAAAGTATTATTACTGGTCTATAAATCACTAAATGGCCTAGGACCTAAATACATCACAGATATGCTCACTCAATACAAACCTAACAGATCACTCAGATCATTAGGATCATATAAACTAGAAGTTCCAAGAGTTCAGTCAAACCAGGGTGAATCGGCTTTTAGCCACTATGCCCCTCGCTGCTGGAAACAGCTTCCAGAAATGATCAGATGTGCTCCAACATTAGGCACATTCAAATCAAGACTGAAAACACATCTGTTTAGCTGTGCCTTTACTGAATGAGCACTGTGCTGCGTCCGACAGATTGCACTATCATGTTTTTCTCTTCTTCTTCATTCTTTTATATCACATTTTACCTGTTTTTATGTTTTGTTTTTTTTACGCATTTTTATTATTTGTTTTATTTTTATTTTACTTGTTTCTTTATTCTTGTTTATGTAAAGCACTTTGAATTGCCATTGTGTATGAAATGTGCTATATAAATAAACTTGCCTTACCTTGCCTAAACTCTTGGAATTACTAATTTATTTAATCCTAAAGATCTGAGGGATCTGAGGGTTTGTATACACTGAGCATATCTGTAATCTATTGAGGTCCTAGGCAATTTAGTAACTTATGGACAAGTAATAATACTTTAAATTCTAAATTTACTGTGAGACGGTGTAAAGACAGGTGTGATGAGAAAAAGTCAATCAGTAAATCAATAAATATGTAAAACATACTTACAAACAGTACACACACACACACACACACACACACACACACACACACACACACACACACACACACACACACACACATAATTACACAAGTTACACAATTAGTTTAGTTTATTTATTTATTTATAAAGCTCAATAAAAAAATAATAATAAATAAATAAAACAACATAGAATACATCCAACATACCACAGCATCAATGATAAATAACAAGACACCAGATACATACAATAGGATCAGTTTTCTACCATTTTAAAGCTCTTTCAAGGAGGTGTAGTTTAAGTTTCCATTTGAACAAAGATTCATTGCAAATTGTCATAGGTAGCCCGTTCCACATTTTAGGACCTGCTAAAGCTTGATCTCCTTATGTTTAATTTGGATCTGGGAACTACTAGAATTTTCTGGTTCGATGCCCTTAAACATCTGGCAGATATTTTAACAGTAATAAGATTTGAGAGATGAGTCCGAGCATGGCCATTTTATACCTTAAAAACATACATTAAAATTATAAACTCAATTCTAAAGCATATCTGCAACCAATTTAGGGAGCACAGGATAGGAGTAATGTGTTCAAACTTGCAGGTGCCAGTAAGAAGCCTAGTGGCTGCATTTTGGACCACTTAAATATGTTTTACTGTATATACAATTGGCCAATACCCACATAAATTGAGTTACAGTAGTCCAAGCGTGATGATATAAAGACATGGATTAATCTTTCGAATTCCACGCAAGTTAAAATGCTTTTCATTTTGGCTAATAATCTCGGCTGAAAGATTTGATGTTAAAAGATTTAACTACTGCATTTACCTGTTTGTTAAATAGAAGGGCAGAGTCCAGGATAAAACTTAAATTTTTTTACAGAGGGTTCAATGCAGTCTGATACATTGTCCAACATTTGATTCAGCTTTCCGTAGTCAGCTAGATGTTCAAAAACAATTGCCTCAGTCTTCTTATTTGTTTACATTTAATTACATAAATTGATACATATTTATATAAATTAATACATATGTGATACATATGCTTAAATAATTAAATAATGTACATACATACTTGCATAAAGACAAATAAATAACAAAACATTTAAGTAAAATAAAAATACTTTATTAAAATATATAAATATATACAGTAAAATACAATTCAGATTTTGTTTCTTGTCGTAACACTCCAACATAATGTTGTTCTGCTGTGAAAACCACAATGTCTTCGTAGATATCATTTGATGAATCATTCCCAGGTTTCTGTACCCAAATTAAAACAGCAGGTAACAGATTAAAAGACATAAAAATGACACACAAAATCACATTTTCCTAAGCAGCCGGCTCATTACACCAGACAGATGTGTCTTTATGTCATCCGACCCTCTCAGAGACCGAAAGAGATGGAGAATATGCAAAGAGGGAGGCTCGAATGCGTACTTTTAATGGATATTTAAAGGGTAAGTCAAAGACCCGCAGAAATTACAAGCGTTTCCAAGAGGTCAGTAGAAAAAAAGCGGTTAATGAAACGAACGTTAAACGTATCTGTGAAATGTTTCCTTTCAAAACACTTCTGCTTGTCGTTTCCTCAGCTAATACCTTTTTCTGAATTAAAACAGCCCGAAAGGTTATCGTAATCCAATTTCAAAGACAATAGCCTTCCGGGACCCTTTCGAAGCAACGCCGGAGCCATCGGCGTTCGGATCAGGATTGCTTCCCGTGCTCGCCGAGTGTAGATTACAACAGAGAGGGAAATAATTATGTCTTTGCATGAGAGGGAGACAGAAATATCTCTTTGACTTATTGAAGATGGCAGAGCAGAATTTGCTTTCATATGCGCCGAGAGTCGGTGTCTTGAAGCAGTAAACAAGGAGGAATCTTTTTGTCCGTCTTCCCTGTCTAATGCAATATCGCAGTGGTAAACAGAAGCCATGGTCTTTAATGAAGTCGTAGCTTTTGGTCTCGGCTGACGGGGGAGGATGCGGATGCTGCTATTGTGCTGATTAAACCGCAGGCCTCGGGTGCGAAAATTAAGCCAGGTTGAAGATTTGGTCCATAGCGAGATTTTTTTTTTTTTTAAAAGGCAGGTTGTTATGAGTAGAAGATGAGTTGCCAAACACAGACATGTTCTTTTGTTATTCAATTGATCTTTTCTTTTAGTTAGTGTGGTACCTTGCTGCTTGTTACCTACACAGGGAGTTACTTACTACTGTAGCATAATTTAAAATCTGACTCTGTTTTGATTGATTTGTAAATCTCTGTTTTGGTAGCTACTCCTCACACCATGAAGGAAACAAGCTTTAAGACTTCCAAAATGGGTTTTAAACTAGTGACTTGTACCAGAATCCAGCTTGGTCCCCTTCAAGTTGGTATATACCTTGTAGCTGTTGTATTGTTGGTCTTAGTTGATGTTAATGGTGCATTCACACAAGGTATCGGCATTAATGCTCCTCAGTTACATTTATTTGGTGATGTCATGCATTGTGAAACTTAAAGGAACTCCAATGATGTATGCTAAGCTAAGGTGCACTTTAGAGTGTTTCTGTCAGACCCTGAGATCAGCTAAGTACATTCAAAAAGATAGTTTGCAATGTTGCAGAATTTCTTTAAAGCATAAATGCCACTTGGTGTCAACCAATCAGATCACCTTGTGCAAATACCCCTTGTGAGCAGGGTAACGATTCCCTGTGTGAATGTACTATTAGGGTCTAAGAGGAGAGATATTGACTTAAACCAACTTGCTACTGCTAAGTACTTTTCTTCAAAACATAGTAGGTGCCAGTAGACTTTAAGATTAACGCCCTGGTAAAAAGATGTATAAAACAGGATCTAGTAAAAGGTATAATGAAAAATCTGATGGGTGTTTTGAGCTGAAACTTTACATACACATTCTAGAGACGTAAAGGACTTGTATTAAATTTGTAAAAAGGGGTAACCTAGGTGCCCTTTAAAACCCGACATTTTCACTACCGATTAAGATCTCTCAGATGTTTTGTTTTTCCACCACACTCTTGGTAGCAGTGATGGTGCGCGACGTATCTGAAGAGCGGTGGGGGCGTGTGCGCGCGATTTACCTGAGCAGCGGGGGTGAGTTGTGCCCGACGTACCTGAAGAGCTGGAAGGGATGCGGTGGAAAGGGCTGTGCAATGTATTTAAAGGGTCATGAAACACCAAAACACATTTTTTGAGCTGTTGACAGTCATATATGTGTCCCACACTGCTAAAAACACTATTAGGACACCTATATTTCACTAAAAAGTGTAAATTGGTTGTTTTTTCGTTATTTCAAGCAAATTCGTACTTCCTGTTTGAAACGAATTTTTGAAGCTGCGTCACGGTCATGACATAATTGCGTGTATTCCAGCGTGCAGACTGGGCGTCTGTGCCAGAGTGTGCCTTATTACGTCTTACAGTGTGATGCATTAATGCATGAGTAAGGGTTGGTTCAAACCAATCAGCGCGCTCTATTGTGCAACTTCATTAATATTCATTAGTGTCACCGTCTTTACACCACAGAGACGCCACGTTGTGTTGGCAAAACAAGCGTGAAGTGTTGCTTTTACAGTTTGCTGCCATTAAGTTTCGTTTTCATTTTCTCTCTGTGAGAGCTCATCTGGATCACGTGTGGATTAACGGTGTACGCGACGCTCGACAACAATAATTTACGTGTCTAAGGAGGATTATTGTTTACCTGAGAGCTGTTCTCATCTGCAAACGCTGAAATCCGGATTCCGGATGTAGTCTTCTCTTCATAAAGACGCGGCTCTAGTTGCTGGTGATTGTCCTGTCTCTACAGATTTGGTAAGTGAGCGACCAGTGCTCTTTGTATATTCAGTTTGTTCGTATCAAATAAGTTAACTATTGCATTGAGTGCAAACATGTTAGCACCGCATTTAGTGACCGGAATAACACACGCGGCTTTCGGACGCTACCTGCCGTGTGCATCTAAGTTTCCGGGAAATGCGGAGTTTTTTTTCTCTCATTCGCCGTGCGGTATCAAACATTGCATGAAAAATACACGCATAGAGCAGATCTTCGAATCAAATATCTCATTTGTCGCAAGGGGCATGAATGAATTCCCTGAATGAAAGAGCCAAACTGCAGTTAAAGTCCAACATTTAATAATTTGGCAAATAATTCGACTACAGATGTGCATGTAGGTTAAACACCATCCCTTTCTCCTGTGTATTTTGACTGAAACTCGCGCGTGCCCAAATAGACACTCCCACACCCTCCCACTTTAGTTTCTCCGACACTCCCCCCTAAACAGAGCTGGACACCCCCACTTTTCTGACTTTTTCCAAAGAAGAGGTGTGAAAACACCCTGCTGAAACGAGGGGGTTTCATGGCCCTTTAAGGACCGGGGGGAGACGCGCGATTTCCAGAAGATTATCATCCTGTTGTCTCCCGAAGCTTCCGGGAGATTTGGCATGTCTGGGATTACATTAACGTTACTAGTCATTTTGCGAGCTAGTGTAGCACGTGCCTGGAGTAGTGTTTGGAGACCCTCATTTGTGTTGGGGGTCCAGGGTTGCTGGGGCAATGGCGGCAGAGCCAGCACGAGCAGACACAGAAGCTAGCGAGATTGCTAATGAGTACATGCTTAAATAAAGTGATATTCTAAGTTCAAAAGCGATGGTCTACTGTATAACATGACAGCGGGGATGGCAGCATGTTGTCTGCACGTCAATTGGGATGCCATATTGAGCGTTGTTGCATTGAAAACATTATATTTTTATTCCCTTTTATCTTTTTAGATATTAGTCAGAATTGAATCGTTCGGTTTGTTATGTTTACCGAACCGAAAGTCTTGTACCGAACAGTTCAATATGAATACACGTATCGTTACACCCTTTATATATATATATATATATATATATATATATATATATATATATATATATATATATATATATATATATATATATATATATATTTCATACCTACAGGTGACAGTATCTGTATTGTCATTTAACAAAGGGAAACCAAACTAGTGCTGCACACATACAAAGCATAAACAATAAACACAGTGTTTAAATATTTTTTTTTACAGTACTCCATATATAATTCATATCATTTGCAAATATTTAAGAAAGGCGGCAAAATGATAGCCGGCTTCTTTGTGTTCCCTCTTGACTTCATTTTTAAATATTTTTTATTCATTTATTATGTTTTTATTCCTTCACCATTGGCTAACACAAGTTCTACATTTTGAATCTGACGAACTTCTTTGGATGCCAAAGAAACTAGCCGGAAACCAAACAAAACAAACTAGACTGATAGATGAACACAGGCCCATAACAACCGACTGTCTGTTTGACATGTTCTAACCTTGAAGGGATAGTTTACCCAAAATGGAAAATTTTGCCATTATTTATTTATTTATTTATTTATTTATTTATTTGTTTGTTTGTTTGTTCTTGACTTATTCCAAACAAGTTTGAGTATTTGTTTTCTTTGAACACAAAGGGAGATGTACTGAAGAATGTTGGAACCATAGTACTGTTTTTATTTTTTTTCTTCGCCTGTATGTCAATGGTTTCCAACATTCTTCAAAATAACTCTTTTTTTTTGTGAAAATAATAATAAAAACAAAAATTAAAACACCTATACGCTCAAATTTTTAATGATCTATTCAATATCAATAAACATGTACTCACGGCGTACTCACGCTATGGCCCAATCCCAATTCCACCACTTAGCCCTTCCCCTTACCCCTACCCCTCGTTTTGTGCATAAACGCCAAGGGGTAAGAGTGTCCCAATTCTTTTTAGCTTGAAGGTGTAGGGCTAAGGGGAAGGTGTGAATAGCCCTTTGAACAAAGATTTTGCTGGACCACATTTGAAACCAAGGGGTAAGAAAACGTCCCAGAATACACCTGCCACAACGGCAGTATTGCTTAACCCGGAGGTAAGTAGATCCACAAATTAGTATTTTTGTCAGTATTACGAATTTTTACGACAAACAAACGTACGTTTTAATATATTCATAACCGCGTTTGTGTTTTACCGTCATGCTTTAAAAAAAAATGCTAAAAAAACCCCACTAAATTTCACCATCTATAATCCCTGTTAATAACTCCTGTACAACAGTCCCACAGATTTCTGACACTTGAATACCCTGTCAGTAATGTCTAGTGGATGTCAATGGGCTTTTTACAGTGTCTGCTATGATGTTAATGTTGTTTTTGGTGTTTACATTGATGAATATGGCCACTGTGTAAATACACAGTACAGTTAAGATCTTATTGTCACATTGAATTTTTATGATAATATAATATATGCCTTCAGTGATTTCCTGAAGATAAATTCCAAAAAATAACACAACTGGAGTAGCTACAGCAGTCGTGATCGTCTGATCTCATATGAAGCAGGAGATCGTGAGGACATATGATAATGTGTGCAGGCGGTGTAGTGCTGTCCTAATTCTTAGGGGTAAATTTTGAAGCCCTTCCCACTCACCCTTGGTTGTAAGGGGGAAGGGGAAGGGGTAGGGGTACAAAAATAGAATTGGGATTGGGCCTATGTACAATTGCCTTAAATTGGGCCGAAGCACGCCTGTCCCCCCTCCCGTCTCCCCTGATGGCCCGCACTCACGTTACTTTCGGGCCTGGGCACGCTTATGTCATCGATGATGCCCTGTTCAGTAAGCACTTTTGCTCAGCACTGTGGAGATTTCTTTAGTTATATAGTTTTAGTCATTTAAGATACTGTGACACGCAGACAAATGTTTCGCTGAACAGATCAGCCACTTTTTGTCATAAACAACCATAAAGTCCTCGTGCTGCAGGAATTAGGAGGTTTGCCGAAGGTGCAGCTGACATGCAGTGATGGGTTTGTGTCTTTAATAGTCTACGACAGTTTGCGTTCATTGAACAGTAAGCATGATTAATAAATCCAAATGAAACAGTCCCTTAAAAGTTACGTCTCGTCTTTAGTTTTGTGTTTCTGAGCCCACGTGAACCGCACTCTGGAACACTTCCTTCATCTGGGCCAGGGCCGGCCAAGTGAACTGCGCCTGATTCAGAGCACTCGCACTTCTCAAACGATCTGGGATATGGTCCCGGGCATGGTTCAGGTAGCATAGTGTGAGTACGCCTATAGTCAATCTGAGTGTGAACGTTCTTCAAAATTTGGTCATCAGCCAACATGTCTCGCATTTTAGGTTATATAGTGTGGACAAATATTATCTTTCTGAAACACAATGCAAATCACAGTCTTAATGTTGAGTGGTTTTATGCTAAAACATAATTTTTAAATGAAATTCCACTGATGCAAATGTCACCTCAGTGTGAGGCAGGCCTGTAAGTAGGCCTGTATGGTTGCTCACTAGGTTTTGCAATAGAGCAATTACCTTCAAATGTGGGTAGTGACCAATATCTCGCTGTGTGTGTGTGTGTGTGTGTGTGTGTGTGTGTGTGTATGTGTGTGTGTGTGTGTGTGTGTGTGGGGTGGGGTGGGGTGGGGGGGGGGGTGTATGTGATTTTCACTCATCAGGGTGGCAGCAGTTATGATTGTCAGACCTGGCTAATGGCTGTCCATAGACAAGCACAGTAATGGGCCACTGTGCCAAGGAGCAATGGATCACTTTCCTATCAAAACTAGCCTTTAGGCCTCGGCTTCAATATATCCATCAAACTGTTTGTGTGTGTGTATGTGTGTTGAGTCAGATGCACAATGGGAGATAATTGCGATGGTATGGACACAGCCATATATCATAGTCACATGTTGGATTGATGCACTAGACTGTAATGATCTTACATTGAAATGACAAATATGCACATTCTCTTCACATTTTTCTATTTTTTTTCTGGTAACTTGTTTTTAACGTCAGTGAATTTATCGTTTCTTCTTGTTGTTGTTTTTTTATCTTTCATATCTGACTAAGTTTTGAATGCTGTTTCAGTAGATACACCATCTGGTGTAGCCGTGGCACCAGTAAAACTATTTTTTCTCTCTCTCTCTCTCTCTCTGTCTTCTTTTTTTCCCCCATTTTAAAGTCACCAAAATTGTAAAATCTTAGATTAGAGACCACATTTTCAAAAACTGCTGATTATAGTTCTACTCAATTTTAAATAAAGATCATTTAGAACATAATATGGTCAAAATAACACAAATAATATGAATATAGTTATAAAACTAATATATATATATATATATATATATATATATATATATATATATATATATATATATATATATTTTTTTTTTTAACCAAGTATCCAAATTTGACCAGCTAAGTGGGGTGAAAAAATACTGTAAAGGACAGTATTTTAATTTAAAGTATAAAGAAAAACATAATTTATATGCACTTATATGTAAGTTATACAAGTTAACATTTGTTATATATATATAACAAAATATATATATATATATATATATATATATATATATATATATATATATATATATATATATATATATATATATATAAGCAGTATATTGTGTTCATGTAACACTAAAAAAGAAATAACTTTTTAATTTATTATTTTTTACTCTTACTAAATTGTTTTCCTTAGAAATTACCCAGAAATAAAAGTCTACAAGCCCAAGTTTGTACTGCATTTTTGATAAGGTCACATTCGTTTTCAAAACCAACTGCAGACTACAAGACTTTCTTGTTGCCCTATTATTTTAGGCATGTGTATAGTCTTTTGTAAAAGCAGAGTATCTTTCCGTCTTTAAGTCCCTAGATTTGATACTTCTAGTGTGCAAAATTGCACATTCAAACACACATACATAAACACAAAGATACTTTGAATCCTTAAGTGTGTTTTAGGTGATGATTTATTGTTATGTATTCATAATATGAGACAAATCAACCAAGATGTGCAGTACCCAAGTGTTATTTTTTTTTAAATGGAAAAAAATCCACAAATGCCTCTTAAGCATTATAACAAATATCTCTTAGAGTTTTCAATCAGTGAGACTTTACAGATAAATGTATGAACATCTTATAACACTCAAAAGACTATACTGAAAATAGTATAATGTGAAGCCTCAATATCATATAATTTATTCAGACTTTATCTGTCCATCCATCCGTCCATTCATCTAACCTTTGCTTAATGCCAATGAACTGTTAGGCTGCTGAATGTATGAAGGAATGAATGAACGAATAAGTGAATGAATGAATGAATGAGTGAATGAATGAATGAATGAATGAATGAATGAATGAATTATTACTGTTGTTGTTGTTGTTGTTGTTGTTGTTGTTGTTGTTGTTGTTATTTGGCTCAACAGTAAAATGATAGCTGGCTATAGAAACATCACATGGAGGAGCAAAGAGTTTGGACTTAGCTCAAATAATCATTGATGATGGTTTGACTGATTTTTCCAATACCTGTTGTATTTATTACCATTTGACTTTCACATACAGTGTTAAAAAAGCCCACATGGCCTGAATGGAATAATTGACCTTTTTCTCTCCTCCGGCTATTCTACAGGCATCCTGCTGAGTTATATCTTTTATTATATTCATGCCTTTTGTGTGTCTTTTGGCCCCGAGCAGATCTAATGATCTCCCAGATGCACCATTTCATAATCTATAACCAGCCCAGCAGAGCCCAGGTGCTTTGATTCTCCACGATTGCCCACGCTCGTGCCCCAATCATGTGGCCGGATTTAACCAAATGGCCTTGCCGCTGTTGTTTAGCTCTTTAAATGTTTTAAAAAGACGACTGGGCTTTAAAGTGGTAGGGTGAGAAAGGGGGAAAAAAGGCTGCCAATTTAAATGACGGAGAACACAGGGGCAAGCGAAAGCGCTGGGTTCATGGCTTTCATCTACCGGCTTCGGAGCCCCGTCGCTTTAATACCCGGCCGGAGAGCAAAAAAAAATAAAAAAAGGCAATCATAAATATGGTTTTGATTTTCTTGTCAGCTGCAACAACAAAGTTACGAGCTGAGAATATTAGGTGCCATTGATCGCTGTCTGTTTGGGAGCATAACAGATGATGACCTTTTTTTGTGAGTCTCGGGATGTAAAAGTGCTGGCCTGGGTGTCTTTGGCGCAGACAGGGGCGCTGGCATTAACACAAATTAGAGCCCACCGTTAAAGGCCCACATCAATTTTCAGCGAATGTGCTTTTGTCATTACTGTGGCGATGGGGTGCTGTAAAGCGTGGCGAGGTGCTGTCTCGCCACATGTTTGAGCCGAGGGAGGCTGGGAAAGAAGACCATTAAATACCTTGATTTACGTTCTCTCTCTCTCACACACACACACACACACACACACACACACACACACACACACACACACACACTGTTAGCAATCACGGTCTCATTATTGGCTACCCAAACCTACACACACACCATCATTTTCCTTTAAATGTCGCCGTAAGCTGCTGTGTTCTGATTACATATATTCTATACTTCTATAATTGCTCTTTGCTGAATTGTAAACTGAGGAAGTAAATTGTTCCTGTGGGTATATATCAGGAAGGTACATCTTTTCAGAAACGTTATACATACTTAGCCTTATATAACCTTTTTTTTCTTCCATTCTTTTAAACATAAGTGCACTAAGTGCCGTGCTCAGATATGCAAATTTAAGTTATGGCCATTGCCTTCAAGTTATTGTGTCAGAGTGTGAAACGTCAAACCGGTTTGATTGCAAATCATGTTTGAATAATCATCTTTTCCCCTGCTGTTGAATGAAGAATAAGGGGTCAAATATGTTGAGCCAAGATATCTGATTATAGCATTAAAAAATATTTTAGAAAATGCTATATGGAAGATTACATTTCTGCCTTGTATTTATTCACTTTCCAAACTCGTTTGAATTGTAAAATGCTGTGGCTTTTGAGTCTTAATTGTATATTGTTGTAGTGTTTATATGTTCTATGTTTAATTGGGAATTATAATCAAAGATTGGATCATAATCACAAGTGGTCAGCTAATACACATTATCTATGATTATTACTAGCCTCATCTCATAGTATTAAAGAGATAGTTCACAAAAACATTATAAATAAATTATATTTAAAATAGTGTGTGTATGTGTGTGTGTATATATATATATATGTATATATATATATATATATGTGTGTGTGTGTGTGTGTGTGTGTGTGTGTGTGTGTGTGTGTGTGTGTGTGTGTGTGTATGTGTGTATATATATATATATATATATATATATATATATATATATATATATATATATATATATATATATATATATACATTTATTTCTTTATTTATTCAAAAAATGTTAGTAGCTGACACCAATTGACATCCATAGTCATTTTTTTAACTACTGTGGAAGTTGACTGGGTGGCATTCTTCAAAATACCCAATTTTGTTCAAAAAAAGAAAGATCACATGAGGGAGACTAAATCATGATAATTTTCTTTTTGGGTGAACTTTAATTTAACATGTTTTTTTTTGTTAGGTAAATCACCAAATGTTTAATATCATTTGGGTTTTTCATCAACATGACCCTGGTGTTATCAATGCACAAAAACAACTATTAAATAATAGTTTACAGAGCCGAAAAATCTCAAAGTGATGGCAAAATGTTACTTTTTGGAAACATCACAGAACCCATACTTGTTAACATTAGGATGTAAAAACACTAAAACCCTAAAATCTTGTTTACTTTTTATTTACTATTTTTAAATGTTGCTTAAAATAATATAGTTATTTAATAAAAAGTAGTGAATTTATCATTTTGATCCACTGATTTGTTTCATAACAGAGGTGTCACTTTAAGAATTCCCAGATCTATAAAGAAAGCATTTGATTACTTTCATAACTGTTTCTCTCATTTAAGACACAATTATTTGTTTAAAATAATAATAATTAAAAAAAAAAAAAAAAACTCACCAGTACTGACATGTTTACATATTAGCTGTATTTGTCTGTTTAAATACTCGGCCTAAATTCAAAATTGTCCATTTTTGCTCCTCTTTAAATGGCTTGTACAAAAGCTGATCTGGGAACACTGTCTTTATTTGCAGGGCACCCATCAGTCAGCAACGATATATGGAGGCAACAAACAACACGCATAGTTTTAAAGTCAATGAAGTAAATGCAGACATTTTAATATTAATTTCAACATGCTTTCAACCCAAAATAAAGTGAAAGCGTGATTCTCTTGAACAGCTCTTGCAATTTGAGATCAGCCCTTTGATGCTACTTTCACTTTTTTATTGAAATAGTAAAAATATGGAAGAAATACAGGAAAATAATTAAAACAGGATGACAGTGTGATAGAATGGTAAAATTAGGGAGAATACTGGCAAAAATGGGAGGCTTGACAGGTTTGTACAACCATGTGATCAGGAGAAAGAACTCCACATGTAACAGCTGGCAATAACTGTGTAGAGGCTGCTAAGTTTATTTGCACTAACAGTAAAACCTGGCAAAGCTATATGAGCTAGATGACCAGCAGAGACACGTCAGATATTTACACTGTAGTGTAGATACTTTTTATCTCTATAGCATAATTACTGATAGCTCTTGTGTATTTTTATATCGCTGTAAACCAAGGTCACCCATTGATAGAAACCATGCTTGCTGTTGATAGCAACCATTACATCATGATAAAAATCCATGACTCACTCCCAGAATCATCAAAAGCATTCTGGCAAATGTATGTAAATGTTTTGGTCTAACAATGAGCCTGACAGGAACCCAATTAAACATTTGTGTATCAGCTTAGAAAAGAGGGTACTACATCACCATGGACACTCTAA